>NW_011501189.1:0-42043 GCF_000495115.2 Populus euphratica
CTTCATTTTTTTATCTAGGTAGGCCACCCATTACAATGCGACCATTCCTCCACTTAGGTAGGTCACCCATTACAACACGACCATTCTTTTTTTTTTCCATTATGGATAGGTCACTGATTATAATTCGACTAATTCTCCATGTTTTTTTATCTAGATAGGTCACCCATTATAATGAGACCATTCTTTCACTTGGGTAGGTCACCCATTACAACAAGACCACTCTTCCTTTTTCTACTTGGGCAGGTTGCCCATGAAAATAGACCATTTTAAGTACGTGTGGGCAGGTAACCCATGAAAATAGACCAAGTTAAGTTTGAGAGTGTGGCAGGTCACTTGTGAAAACAAACTGTCTTTCTTCAAAAAAAACACATAGATTGTTGGTTCTGGTTTGAGGGGATTAGCGAAAGGAATTTAAGTTTATCCTAACCACACAATAGGATTTTGGTTCTGGTTAGAGGGAATTAATGAAAGGGATCTCAGTCTATCTGATTAGTAGTTAAAAGTGCTTTTTATCAAGGTTTTTTATTAGTACTTAAAAGTGCATTTTTATCAAGGTTTTATATCATCATTTTGCACTTGAAGTATCAATAACTCCTTAACTAAAACATGTTTTATAATAATGTATCTAATAATATAAGATACCTATAATTTATGGTAAATGTCTATTTTTAATGCAGACCTATCACATAAATGAAAGGATTGATTGATGAATTTAAGAATTGAAATTGAAAGGACAAAGAGATGGCTAAACTCCGAAAAGAGATGTCGGTGCAGTTCATACCAGAATACTGTTCGATAATTGGATCATATCTGGAGTTGTAGATCTCAGATTTAGGTCCACTTCACATGGATGGAAAGGTAAGACATAGGCCTACAACTTTCATATGGAGCCCAAGATCTAAAAAGGCCATTTTCAAGTCCAAATTATTGCAACAACAAAGAAGCCCGAAGCTGTCCTCCAGCCCGAGCACTGTTCAATATTGTGGCCATATCTGGAGTTCTAGAAGTCCAAATGAGCTGCATGTTTTACACAAGATAGCGGAGACAATTGCCTACAACTTTCATGTTTGCAAGTGGTTCCAATTTTGACGTTATCAATGACGTTTTGGGCAGACAAGAGAAGATAAGGATTGTCACCAAGTCAAGAGTTGGCCACCCACTCATCAATTAGTCATTCAAGAGTTGGCCACCCACTTATCAATTAGTCATCAAATCAATAGTTCCCAATTTTGGCCTATAAAAGGAGGCATTTGCCATGCATTTAGGCATCTTGGTGTTCAGATCAAGATCATGCTCTTCTTTTCTCTCTTTGTATTTTTTTGTAATTTTTATGCTTTGCTTTCATTAATATCAAGTTTATGCCTTTCATTTCCTTTCATTTACTTAGTTAACTTTTATCTTATTTTTACTTAGTTAACTTTAATCTTATTCATGTTCTTATTTTGTTTATTTATTTTTCTTTCTTTCATTATGTCTAGCTAAGTTTATTATGTCAAGGTGAAAAGGTTACACTAATGGTGTAAGAATAAGTATAATGTAAACTTAATATAGTATAGTGTAAACTTAATATGGACTTTAATGTTTGATACTAACATGTTTTGTATTTGTTATCTTGTTCACTCTTTAATACTTTGCTTGTTAAATGATTAATCTTGATTTATGTTGTATAACACTTGGTACAACAAATGCTTGGCACTTTCATAGTTCATACTGTATGGTATAACCGACATCTGAACTATGAAAGGAACTTGATTTGTTGTTAACATAAGTTATAATCATGAATGCTTGACGAGATTTACAAGTACTAGCATTAATCGAATAAGATGACTAATGTAATCATGTTAACAATCTATAATCTGATTGGAACCTCATTTGTGTGTGGTTTCCAATTGAATAATAAGAGTTTATACTATACTTGTTTGACATACCATTAGTGGAACCTCTAACCTTGACATTTGTTGTTATTATTGTTTAATCCTTACATTAATTTTCCATCTCCAAGTTCTCATCATCTTCTTCTTCTTCTTTTTCTTTATTATTATTATTATTATTATTATTACTACTACTACTACTACTACTACTACTACTACTACTACTACTACTACTACTACTACTAGTATTATTATTATTATTATTATTATTATTATTATTATTATTATTATTATTATTATTGTCATTGTTGTTATTATTGTTATTACTATTATTATTGTTGTTATTATTATTATTATTGTTGTTGTACTATTGTCGTTTATAATGTGTACAATTAACCTCCCTGTGGTTCGACCCCGATCTTGCCGGGTTATTTATTACTTTGACACTCCTGCACTTGGGAGAAGACATCAATCTTTTAGTCGTGTCAAGTTTTTGGCGCCTCACCCCCCAACCAGCTTATTACTAGTCCCTAGTAATCAAAGCGTTAAAATAGAAAAACAGTTTGCAAATTCCACAAAGCAAGGTATTCATCATTTAACTTCCATTAATCTATCTAGATAAACAAACTCTCGTTAAATTTATATACCTGCTCAATACCTCTTAACAAGATATTCATAAACCTTTCTTTTGTGCTCAATGTATCAACACATAATTATGGGGCTTTTCTTGGAAGAAAACAGAATTTTTGTTCTAATGTTTAAGGTTAACTTCCTTGGGTTGGGTTACTATTTTTGTCTTTTTTTTTTAACTCTATATACATATACTTTAAAAACATCATGCATCTTTAACCCATGTAACGAGCTTTCAGCTAATGACTCCCAGACCAGTTGGTCTTAGGGCATTAGGTGTTAAGACACCCCTACGAGCTTAGTAACTCGGGTCGCAGATACTGATATGTAGATAGTGCAATGTTTGATTCCCTTAAGCTTTTCTCCTCAACCCATGTAACAAGCGTTGGGCCAATAGCTCCCAAGTCAGTTGACTTTAGGGTATTAGGTGTTAAAACACCCCTTCGGGCTTAATTGCTTAGGTTAGGGAGGCTACGAAACCAAACTTATCTACATTTTTATTATTATCATTTTTTTTTTCTTTTCTTTTTTTTCTTTTTTTTTTCTTTTTTTTCTTTTTTTTTTAATTATATACAATCCATTTCCCTTAGTTGTTACCTTTAACAAAAGAGCATAAATAATGTAATAATCCAATATGCAACCCACAATCATATGTTAAAGTGTGTGTGTGTGTAAATTAAGGTTTAAGAATACATGTTAAATAAATATATGAGCAGAATTAAGTGATAACAATGTGAGAGTTTGTAAACCTGAATATTTCAAGAAGTATTATAATAGACCTTGTTAAGAATGGTTACTAAGATGCGTCTTAAGAGTCAATTTAACAAAAGAGCTCCTTTACTTCGCCATCCTAGTAACAACAATGTTGCATATGCTTTATGAAATGGAAAATAATTTTTTTTTTTATCAACTACTACCCTCTCCCCCCAACCAAAACGAGACATTGTCCTCAATGTTCTAAGGTAGAAAGATAGAGTATAGAAGATATCACCTGAAATAACGAACACTGACAAACCTGAAACACACTAAAACAAAAATAAGAAATAACAAAACACAATAATAAAACCAAAAGACACAAGTTTTTACAAATGAAAATTCAAATCACAGTTGTGATTGTGGCTTACATCTTCCCTTGGTTTTACGTCCAAGAACGGCTTAAACGCCCTCTATGGGTCGGGGATAGGCTTCCCATCCAGTTTTCTTAAAAACTGGCAAACAGGGTCTTTTTTAGTCAGATTCCCAAGACTAAGTCGATCATGTTCTTTATGAAACAGTGGCCATAAATCATGAATTGCACGATGCACATCTCCACTAGGATGCGTCTCAAGAGTCCATAGAAGATTATCTAAAGACTCCTTACTTAGGCCATCCTTAATGAATTATATTTTATCTTCACGGTTTATAGATACCATTCCTAAAGAACGACATTGTGTATTACAAGTCCATCTAGCACATCGATGACAGACTTCTAGTCGTTTTGCACGACGTTTCTTTGCAAAAGTGCTTTTACCTATTCCAGGCATGTGTGAAATGAAGGAATTAGAGGACTCACCTGATAATCGGACCTTTGCTTCAATCAACCAGTGAATATCTTCAGGAATTCCATGATTCATTAACAATCTCAATCTTGCACATCTAGCACGGTAAATTTTTGTAATCGCATTCTGAGGCAGAGCGGGAAAATACTTTTTCAATTTTTTAAGATTAGTGTCCATTTTCATATGAGAATTGGAAGAGAGATTCAAAGAATTGCACAAATATATACACAAATATCAGTTATTGTGGGAAACTGAAAGAACCGACTTAAGTCACAGAGTACCGTTGTCCGCCATTTGACCGGGGCGAGAGAAACTAGCAAAAATCACTCAAAAAGAAACACAAAAAAGAAAATGTGAGAAAAACAAAATAATCAACCTTTATCTACAAGATCATTCAAACCAGCTGATTCATTTTCACTAGGAAAATTATCAAAGTAAGCTTTCAAACGATGTCCATTTTCCTTAAAATCAATGTCATTCATTGAATTCTCAATATCATAGGCCCCATAAGGATTGGTCAATCTTAATCTTAGCTCTTTAGGGAATGCATAGAGTTGAGAATCATAAAACAAAACTTTTTGACCAGTGTCAATTTTTTAACAATTTTCACAAGTTTTGCAGAATGCATGTGTGTCCTTGAACATGGTGGGCCAATAAAATCCATTTTGAAAGATTTTTGTAGCAGTCTTTTTTGAGGAGAAATAACTTCCACATGCTTTAAAATGACAAAGTTTAATGACACTACTTACCTCATTGTCAGGAATGAATCTTTGAAATATTTGATCAGGACAATATTTGAATAAGTTAGGGTCATCACAATAAAAGCTCTTCACTTCGTTCAAAAACTTTTCTTTGTCTTGAGTACTCCAATCAGTTGGCAAATCTCCTAAAGCAAGAAAATTGATATTTTTATCATACCAAGGCATTGGACTAAGAGAAAGTAAGGATTTGTTAGGAAAGTAATCATCGATTGGTGTGATGCCAAATGTCGAATCTGTTGTCACTATTGATAAAAGATTCGCATCAACATTTTCGGTGCTTGTTTCATCCGTGATTTCTTCCTTAGAATAAATCATTTGCAAATCTTCAGATTCATCTAACTCATTTTTACTTAAAGTAGATTCAAGTTGATCATAAACTAATTCGTCAATATGATCTACTTCTTGTAAATCATTATCATCTCCAGGTTGCTTGCAAATGTTGAAAATATTCATCTCCAATGTCATGTTTCCAAATGATAGCTTCATTAGTCCATTCCTACAATTAATCAATGCGTTAGACGTTGCAAGAAACGGACGTCCTAAAATAACAGGAAATGAATTACATGCTTCAACAGGTTCTGTGTCCAAGACAATAAAATCCACAGGATAAATGAATTTATCGACTTGTACTAAAACATCTTCAATTATTCCTCTAGGCACTTTTACAGATCTATTGGCAAGTAAAAGAGATATAGAAGTTGGTTTTAACTCACCTAGATTGAGACTCTGAAAAACTGAATATGGAAGTAAATTCACACTAGCACCGAGATCAAGTAAGGCTCTTTCAATTTTATGCTCTCCAATAAAGCAAGAAATTGTAGGACAACCAGGGTCTTTATATTTTAAAGCATTATTGTTTTGAAGAATAGCACTTACTTGTTCGGCTAGAAAGGCTTTCTTTTTCATATTCAGTTTCCTCTTCACAGTGCATAGATCTTTCAAAAATTTAGCATAGGAAGGAACCTGTTTAATAGCATCCAGCAAAGGTATATTGATCCTTACCTGTTTGAAAATTTCAAAAATTTCAGAGTTGTGATTGACTTTCCTTTGTTTGGTCATGGCTTGAGGAAATGGAAGTGCTGGTGGAGAATCAGTCTTTTCTTTGCAATTTTCAAATTCAACCCCTTCCTTACCCTCAGAGATTGACTCATCATCTTTCTCATAAGGTTCAAGAAAGGGTTTTTCAATAATCTTACCACTGCGTAGAATAGTGACTGATTTGACTTGATCCATGTGTTGGCTTCCGGAACTACTTGCATTTGCATTGTATTGCCCCTTGGGATTTTGTTGTGGTTGAGATGGAAACTTACCTTTCTCTTGGAAACTAAGAGCAGATGTTAATTTAGCAAGAGTATCTTTAAAATCTATCATGTTTTGAGCAAGTTGAGTATTGATTGTCTCTTGCTTTTCAATGAATGCATGCAATGTTTCCTCAAGATTTCTTCTAGGAGGTGGAGCATAAAGAGGTGCATATCCATGAGAATTTTGGAAATTGTGGTGTGCTTGAAATGGTGGTTGTGAAGTTTGTGCATTGTTGTTCTTCTAACTGAAATTTTGGTGATTTCTCCAACCAGGGTTGTATGTTTATGAATATGGGTTGTGATTGGACCTTTTGAAACTGTTTAAAGCATGGGCTTGTTCATAGAGACATTCCTTAAAAGAAGGCAAGGTTGAACAATCATTGGTTGAGTGTTCATTTGTTTCACAGATTTGACACACAATGTTTTCAACAGATTTTAATTGACCAATCTTTTTCAATTCTAGTGCCTCGACTTTTCTAACTAAAAATGCAAACTTGGCTTGAAGGTCATGATCTTGCCTAAGGTTGTACATACCTCCACTAGATGTATGAGGTTGAGTTTTACTCGGTGCCTCATAAGTACCCGCGGTGTCCCAATTTTGAGCATTTTCAGCTAACAAGTCTAAGTACTCCATTGCTTCATCAGGGTCTTTATCTTCAAAAGTTCCATTGCACATCAATTCAACCATTTGCTTATCTTTAGGTGTTAACCCTTCATAAAAATGTGAAACCAATCTCCATGTTTCAAAACCATGATGAGGGCAAGTACTAAGCAAGTCTCGATACCTATCCCAACATTGGTAAAATGTTTCTCCTGGTTTTTGAGTGAAAGTGGTAATTTGTCTTTTGAAAGAGTTTGTTCTGTGAGATGGGAAAAACTTCTTCAAAAACTGTTGTTGCATTTCATCCCAAGCACGAATGGATCCTGGTCTTAAATTTTGTAGCCATGTTTTAGCTTTATCGTTTAATGAAAAAGGCAAAAGCTTTAATCTGATGGTGTTCATGCTACAATTTAAATTATTATATGTGTTGCAGACCTCCTCAAATTCCCTTAAATGCAAGTATGGATTTTCCAATTCCAAGCCATGAAAAGATGGTAAAAGTTGAATAATGTCTGGTTTAAAATTAAAATGAGATGCATCAGGAGGAAAAACTATGCATGATGGTGCACTTGTTCTTGTGGGATTCATGTGGTCTCTAAGTGTTCTAGCACGGTTATTCTCATTATTTTCATTATGAAGTGATTGATTATCTTCTTCGGCCATATTTTCTGAAAATGATGAGGATACCCTACAAAGTCTACCACTTGATGTACGTGACCACACTCTCATGCACGTGTAGGAATAAAATAAAAGGAATAAGAAAATAAAAGAAGAAGAAACAAGAGAAAAGAAACTAAGTTATATACAAGAAAAGTGAAAAGAGAAAATAAAATAAATATTATAATTTATACAAGAACTTACCTCCCCGGCAACGGCGCCAAAAACTTGACACGACTAAAAGATTGATGTCTTCTCCCAAGTGCAGGAGTGTCGAAGTAATAAATAACCCGACAAGACCGAGGTCGAACCACAAAGAGGTTAATTGTACAAATTATAAATAACAATAATACAACAACAATAACAATAACAATAACAACAATAACAATAATAATAATAACAATAATAATAATAATAATAATAATAGTAATACTAATAATAATAATAATAATAATAATAATAGTAATACTAATAATAATAATAATAATAATAATAATAATAGTAGTAGTAGTAGTAGTAGTAGTAGTAGTAGTAGTAGTAATAATAATAATAATAAAGAAAGAGAAGAAGAAGAAGATGATGAGAACTTGGAGATGGAAAATTAATGTAAGGATTAAACAATAATAATAACAAATGTCAAGGTTAGAGGTTCCACTAATGGTATATCAAACAGGTATAGTATAAACTCTTATTATTGAATTGGAAACCACACACAAAGGAGGTTCCAATCAGATTATATATTGTTAACATCATTACATTAGTCATCTTATTCAATTAATGCTAATACTTGTACATCTCGTCAAGCATTCATGATTATAACTTATGTTAACAACAAATCAAGTTCCTTTCATAGCTCAGGTGTCGGTTATACCATACATTATGGGCTATGAAAGTGCCAAGCATTTGTTGTACCAAGTGTTATACAACATAAATCAAGATTAATCATTTAACAAGCAAAGTATTAAAGAGTGAACAAGATAACAAATATAAAACATGTTAGTATCAAACATTAAAGTCCATATTAAGTTTACATTATACTTATTCTTACACCATTAGTGTAACCTTTTCACCTTGACATAACTAACTTAGCTAGACATAATGAAAGAAAGCAAAATAGATAAACAAAATAAGAACATAAAAGTTAACTAAGTAAAGGAAAGGAAATGGAAGACACAAACTTAATATTAATGAAAGCAAAGCATAAACATTACAAAAAATACAAAGTGAGAAAAGAAGAGCATGATCTTGATCTGGAAACCAAGATGCCTAAATGCATGGAAAATGCCTTCTTTTATAGGCCAAAATTGGGAACTATTGATTTGATGACTAATTGATAAGTGGGTGGCCAACTTTTGACTTCGTGACAATCCTTATCTTCTCTTGTCTGCCCAAAACGTCATTGATAACGTCAAAACTGGAGCCAGTTGCAAACATGAAAGTTGTAGGCAATTGTCTCAGCTGTTGCAAACATGAAAGTTGTAGGAAATTGTCTTCGGTTTCTTGTGTAAAAAATTGAACTCATTTGGACTTCTAGAACTCCAGATATGCCAAAATACTGAACAGTGCTCGGGCTGGAAGACAGATTCGGGCTTCTTTGTTGTTGCTACAATTTGGACTTGATAATGGCCTTTTTAGATCTTGGGCTCCATATGAAAGTTGTAGGCCTATGTCTTACCTTTCCATCCATATAAATTGGACCTAAATCTGAGATATATAGCTCTAGATATGACCCAATTACCGAACAGTGTTCCGGTTTGATATAGCTCTAGATATGACCCAATTACCGAACAGTGTTCTGATTTGGATTGCACCGACATCTCTTTTCTAAGTTTGGCCATCTCTTTATCCTTGCAATTTAAGTTCTTCAAGTCATCAATCAATCCTTTCATTTATGTGATAGGCCTGCATTTAAAATGAACATTTACCACAAATTAAAGGTATCTTATATTATTAGATATATATTATTATAAAACATGCTTTGGTTAAGGAGTTATTGATACTTCAAGTGCAAAATGATGATATAAAACCATGATAAAAATGCACTTTTAAGTACTAATCACGCACATTGCGCAAGAATTTTTGTTTGTCAAGTTTAGTCCAATGAGAAGGAATCTGACTTGTGGCTAGGTAATTTGCTATGTCAGCATACCATGGAGAACCAATGTAAGAGACAGTACCTGCACAAAATAAATTTTCATCAGCAAAGAGTTCATTTATTGGAGATTCATCAATTATGGTCTTATAGCTTGAAAGACGAGACAAATGATCAGCCACTACATTCGCTACTCCCTTTTTATCTCGAATTTCAATGTTAAACTCTTGGAGTAGGAGGATCCATCGAATCAAACGTGGTTTGGCATCTTGTTTTGTGAGCAAATATTTCAATGCTGCATGATTAGTGAAAACAATAACAAGAGATCCAACCAAATAAGACCTAAACTTGTCTAATGCAAAGACCACAGCTAAGAGTTCTTTTTCAGTTGTAGTGTAATTCAATTGAGCATCATTCAAAGTCTTGCTAGCATAATATATGACATGAGGTTTCTTGTCTTTTCTTTGCCCTAAAACAGCCCCAACCGCAAAATCACTAGCATCACACATCAGTTCAAATGGTAAAGACCAATCAGGAGCTTGTATGATTGGTGCAGTTGTCAACAACCCTTTAAGCTTTTCAAAAGCTTCTTGACATTTTGATGTCCAATCAAATGGGACATCTTGTGACAATAAGTTACACAATGGTTTGGCAATGGTACTAAAAAAATGAATGAATCTTCGATAAAAACCAGCATGTCCTAAAAAGGATCTCACATCTTTCACAGTCTTAGGGGTAGTTAATTTTTGAATGACTTCCACTTTTGACTTATCTACCTCTATCCCTTTTGAAGAGACAATGTGACCTAAAACAATGCCATGTGTCACCATAAAATGACACTTCTCCCAATTGAGTACAAGATTGCTCTCTTCACACCTTTCAAGAACTTTTTCTAGATTCATTAGACACAACTCATAAGAATCCCCATAAACTGAAAAATCATCCATGAAAACTTCCAAAACATTTTCCACCATGTCACTAAAGATACTCATCATACACCTTTGAAAAGTGGCTGGTGCATTACACAAACCAAATGGCATTCTTCTATAAGCATAAGTACCAAAAGGACAAGTGAAAGTGGTTTTTTCTTGGTCTTCTAAAGAAATCTCAATTTGGTTGTAACCTGAGTATCCATCCAGAAAATAATAGAAAGCTCTTCCAGCTACTCTTTCAAGCACTTGGTCTAAAAATGGAAGTGGAAAATGGTCCTTCCTAGTCACCATGTTTAATTTACGATAATCAATGCACATACGCCATCCAGTTTGGATTCTAGTTGGTACTAGCTCATTATTTTCATTCTTCACTACCGTGACTCTAGATTTTTTTGGGACAACTTGGGTTGGACTAACCCATTTTGAGTTTGCAATAGGGTAAATGATACTTGCATCAAGTAGCTTAAGCACTTCACCTCTCACTACTTCCTTCATGTTTGGGTTCAATCGTCTTTGCATTTGCCTCACAGATTTAGCCTCTTCTTCAAGATAGATTCTATGTGTACATAAAAGAGGGCTAATTCCTTTCAAGTCAGTAATTTTCCACCCAATTGCTTTCTTGTGTTTTCTCACCACTCTCAAAAGTTTGTGTTCTTGCTCTATGCTAAGTTTTGATGAGATCACAATAGGATATGATTCATCTTCCCCTAGAAATGCATACCTAAGATCACTCGGTAAAGGCTTCCTTTCTAGTTTATCAGGCTGGACAAGAGATTCCTCAACTTTCACTTGGGGTGAAATCAAAGGCTCAAATGATGGGGTCCATTGACCTATTGACATAATAGGCATTGGATCTAGATAAGTCTCGAGTTCTCTTACTTCCTCATCAACACATTCCAAAGAACAAAATCTTTCATCATGAATTAAAGTTCTCTCCAATGGATCCTTAATCCACACTCTCTCAAAGTGTTCTTGACAAACTGTTTGGATGAAATCTACCTCTCTAATGTCCTCATGTTCCCCGATTTGTTTGGAGACATTGAATATGTTCATCTCCACAGTCATATTCCCAAAAGACAATTTCATCACCCCATTCCTACAGTTAATTAAGGCATTGGATGTAGCTACGAAAGGTCTCCCTATGATGACTGGGATGGGGGCATTAGAACCTTGAATTGGTGCGGTGTCTAACACTACAAAATCAACAGGAAAGTAGAATTTATCTACTTGGACCAACACATCCTCAACGATACCCCTAGGAATCTTGATTGACCTATCAGCTAATTGAAGGGTGATTCGAGTAGGCTTGATTTCTCCTAAACCTAATTGTTCGTAAACAGTGTAGGGTATTAAATTCACACTTGCTCCTAAATCCAACAAAGCTTGATCTATCTTATCACTTCCAATAATGCATGAAATGGTAGGACAACCAAGATCTTTGTATTTGGGAGGGGTCTTAAACTGGATGATGGTACTAGTATGTTCAGTTAGAAAAGCTCTTTCTTTCACATTCAATCTCCTTTTGACTATGTATAAATCCTTAAGAAACTTTGCATAAGATGGAACTTGTTTAATTGCATCAAGGAGTGGAATATTGACTTTCACTTGTTTGAACAATTCATAGATTTCTGAGTTCATAAGATCTTGTTTAGGTTTCCCTAACCTTTGTGGAAATGGTGCTCTAGGAACAAATTCTAAATCACTCATTTTGACTCCAATTTTTCTTGAATCATCTCCTTTCTCACTCATCTCTTTCTCATTTATCTCACCTTCTTTGTCACTCAAACTCTCATTTGTCACTTGTGTTTTGATTCCCTCTTCACTTTCCCTAGATTTCTCCTCTATAATACCTTTAGGAATCCTAAAACCTACACCTTTGTCAACAATCTTTCCACTTCTAAGGGTAGTGATGGCTTGGACTTGTTCATGGTTTGAAGGTTCACTAGGTGAGGATTCACTCATGTGTACCTGACCTCTAGGATTGGGCATTGGTTGAGCTGGGATTTTTCTCTTCTCTTGAATGCTTAGTGATTGAGTCAACTTAGTTACTTGACTTCGAATGTCATCTAAGGTCCTATTGGTCTAGTCTTGGAATTTGTAAACTTGGTTGTTGATTCCTCCTTGCGTTTGCATGAATTGTTGAAGAGTATCCTCTAAGGATCTCTTATGAGGTGGTTGGTATGTGCTATGTGTGGGAGCATGAAATGGTTGGGGTGGAGGTTGAAATGTTTGAGGTACTGAAGAGCCCTCATTTCTCCATCCAAAATTTGGGTGGTTCCTCCATCCAGGATTATAGGTCTCAGAGTAGGGATTGCCTACTTGGTTTGGAAATGGCTTTCTTACATTACTTGAATCAGAAGTTTGGTCATATAACACTTCCTTAAAGGCTGGAATGGTAGGACACTTAGTTGTCCTATGCCCTTTGCTCTCACAAACAACACAACTTTCCTCTTGTTGTTCACTTATGACATGCACTTTTTTAATCTCAAGAGACTCTACTTTCCTAGCCAATGAGGCTAATCTAGCATTGAGGTCATCAGTCTCTTTCAATTGAAACTTCCCACTTGAATGAGAAATGGTGTTTCTAGACTCAACATGAACTGGGAGAGAAGTCTCCCATTGCTTTGTGTTTTCAACCAATTGATCAAAAAAATCAAAGGCCTCACTTGGTTCTTTGTCATAAAACTCACCATTACACATGGTTGACACTAGCTTTTTAAAATCTGTGGTAAGAGAGTCATAAAAGAAACTCACTAACCTCCACATCTCAAAACCATGATGAGGGCATGCATTTAACAAGTCTTTGAACCTTTCCCAAGCTTGGTGAAATGACTCATTTGGACTACAAGAAAAATTCATCATTTGACGTTGTAAAGCTGTTGTCCTATGAGTGGGGAAGTATTTTTTCAAAAATTCAGCTTGCATTTCTCTCCATGTACCTATAGACCTAGGACGCAAGGAGTTTAGCCAAAGCTTGGCTTTATCCTTTAGAGAGAATGGGAACAATTTAAACCGAATGGTTTCCTCGGTGCATGTTCTATCAATAAAAGTATTACATACCTCTTCAAAGTCTTTAATGTGTATGTATGGATTTTCAGAATCCATACCATGAAATGTGGGAAGAAGTTGAATCATGCCCGGTTTCAAATTGAAAGCTTGTTGGTTAAGAGGTAAGATAATACACGAAGGTGTACTTTGTTTAGCCGGGTGAAGATACTCTCTAAGAGTTCGAAAATTAGGTTGATCATTGAATTGTGGAGGTCCATTACCTTGAACACTCCTTTCACCCTCTACATCTTCAACATTAGCCATGATAAAATAATAATAATAATAATAATAATAATAATATAACAATTATATGAATATGAAAAGAAAGGAAAGAAAAGAAAAAAAATTGCAAATAAAAGTAATAGCTCAAAAATAAAAATACAATAAATTAAGAAATTCACTCTCCAACTAATAAGCACTATTAACAACAATAAACATTAAAAGATAATTATAAGAAGCTTGAATAAAAAGGCGGTAATACCGGCCAAGCACTTCAAACAATAAATATAAGAAAAATAATCATAACAAAACAACAAAATAAACTGAAATAAACAAGAGGCGGTAATACCGACCAAGCACTTTAGACAATAAATATAAGAAAAATAACAACAATAAACATTAAAAGATAATTATAACAAGCATGAATAAAAAGGCGGTAATACCGGCCAAGCACTTTAGACAATAAATATAAGAAAAATAACAACAATAAACATTAAAAGATAATTATAACAAACTTGAATAAAAAGGCGGTAATACCGGCCAAGCACTTTAGACAATAAATATAAGAAAAATAACAACAATAAACATTAAAAGATAATTATAACAAGCATGAATAAAAAGGCGGTAATACCGGCCAAGCACTTTAGACAATAAATATAAGAAAAATAACAACAATAAACATTAAAAGATAATTATAACAAGCATGAATAAAAAGGCGGTAATACCGGCCAAGCACTTTAGACAATAAATAAAAACATTATCAACCAAATAAAATGAAATAAACAAGAAAAATATTAGCAACTAATAAGAATACACAATAAAAGAAAAATGGTTGAACCAACCAAAATCAAACAATTAATAGTCCAGTCCACAATCCAATATCCGAAACGTTAAGGTCAAATTTTTTTTAGGCGGTAAAACCAGCCAATTAAATTTTTTTTTATATGATTTTTTTTTAGTTTTCCAATAATCAAATCTAAATTTGTTGCCTTTGCTTGCTAGCTCCCCGACAATGGCGCCAAAATTGCTTGACCACTTTTTATGATCGACTTGTTTTAACTTGCAAGTGCACGAGTGTGCGATGCAGCAATTAACTCGGTAAGATCGAGATCATATCCATAGAGAGCTAGATCTGGAAATTAAGCTAAGTAACAAAAAAAACTCAAGAGAAATTAAATTAACAATAACTTGGTTGAAAATAATTGATGGATTTGTTTTTAAAGATAAAAAAAAATGTAAATAGATTTTAAATGACAACAAAAGTAAGTCTTGGTCCAAATCAATTTTAATGGTGATGTATTGGTGATTTCTTCAACATATGTAAGATAACTCAACTTAATATCAACAATGGTGATATTAGATGGGAAGATATTACAATGAAGATTAGAAAGATGAAGATTGATTATTGCTTAAGAATGAACAAGTACTTTCATATTAAGTAAGACATTGAATCAAGCAATCTCTATACCAAAACTAAAATTTGTGCATAAAAATTCAAGATTATAACATTACCTAAATGATTTCTAAAATTTCTTTACAATAATAAATCATTCATGAAGAAAATAAGAAGATAAACATTAAGATTCATTCATATCCTAAAGAACTCACCTCAATCACCATTATCCTTGATTTGGATCCAAGAAAGAGTTTAGCCAACCATGATTATATATAAGAACACTTCAATAAACATGAAAGAACTTGAATCCAACTGAAATAATAAGTTTTACAAGCTAAAGAACCGAAATCTATAAAGAACACAATACAATTTCAGAAAAAAATTCGGACACAAATCTGACTCTAACGTTGGACAGCAATTCGACCCTCTTAGAAGCTTTTTTTCGAGAAGTCTATTAGAGACATATTTATAGGCAATTCTGTCACCTTTCCAAATCAGTAAAGAACAGCTTATTTGGACACCTGAGTCAAAAGTTATGGGCAAAACACCGAAAGGTGTTCTGAAAAATCAAATCAAGACAGCTTTACAACTACTTTGGTGCACATTTTTCTTCCTCATTTATGAGGTGTCTCCTTATTCTTTTTGACCCAAAATAATGTTAAAATATCCCCTCTAGCTTTCCATCCATGTGCTTGCCTTCTTGGATCAATGGATTACCCAAAATAAATCAATTGTTATTTGTTGTGTGGACATGTAAGATCATGGATTGTGTTTGGGTTGATTTGAAGGTTGATTTGGGGTTGATTTAGGGCTGATTTTGGGCTGATTTTGGGCTGAATTTGAGCATCAAATGTACTTATTATTTGGGCTAAGATTGACATTGAAACCTTGAGTGTTTAATGGTTGAAGTTTGCACACAACATAAGGCAAGTTTGGGCTTGAAATAAATCATATGATATTCTTTTCTAGAATTGGAATAGAATTGATTTTTGGGGCAATTTTGGAGCACTTATTTGAACCAAGATTTGCTTCAATCTTCAACTAAATGTCTCTTCAATTCTTTGTTCTGAATTCCGACATTGAATTTTCTGAATTAATTCATTTAAGCTCCAAAAACCTATCGAAACATTAAAACAAACTTCATTACTAAAAAACACATCAATTATTATAAAAACAGCCAAATAAAAACAATAAATACATATGTAAAACAAGAGACTTAATGACACTTTTGATGCACAATCACCTGATAATCAGACCTTTACTTTAATTAGCGAGCGAACATCTTCTTGAATTCCATGGTTCATTCACAATCTCAATCTTACACATCTAGCATGGTAAATTTTTGTAATTGTATTTTGAGGCAGAGCGGGAAAATACTGCATTAATTTTTCAAAAATAGTGCCCATTTTCATATGAGAAGAGATGTAAAGAAAGGAGAAAGAGCAAAGAATTGCACAAATATATAGACAAATATTAGTTATTATGGAAAACTGAAAGGACCGACTTAAGTCATAGAGTATAGTTATCCGTCATTCTACCGGGGTGAGAGAGACTAGCAAAACAAAGGTCACACAAAAAAAAAACACAAGAATAATGTGAAAAAAAGAATCAATCTTTGTATGGATACACATGTTTCATAATAGAAGGACTGCTCCATCTTGATCTTAGTTTTCTAGGAAATAAATGGAGTAGAGAGTTATATAACAAGACTTTTTGATCAACATTGAATGTTTTTCTCAGTATTTTCTTATCATGAAACTCTTTGATTCTTGCTTTATGAATTCTTGAACTTTCATATGCATCATGATTAGCACTTAAAAGTACATTTTTATCAAGGTTTTATATCATCATTTTGCACTTGAAGCATCAATAACTCCTTAACTAAAAAATGTTTTATAATAACATATCTAAAT
This sequence comes from Populus euphratica, assembly GCF_000495115.2. Lineage (NCBI taxonomy): Eukaryota > Viridiplantae > Streptophyta > Magnoliopsida > Malpighiales > Salicaceae > Populus > Populus euphratica. The sequence goes on from NW_011501189.1 coordinate 16,960, forward strand.
AATATAAGATACCTTTAATTTATGGTAAATGTTCATCTTAAATGAAGGCTTATCACATAAATAAAACGATTGATTGATGAGTTTAAGTACTGAAATTGAAAGGATAAAGAGATGGCCAAACTAGAACATTATTTGGTAATTGCATCATATTTGGAGTTGTAGATCTCGGATTTAGGTTTATTTTATATGGATGGAAAGATAAGACATAGGTCTACAACTTTCATTTGAAAGTCTGGTTTTAAAAAGGCTGTTTTCGAGTCCAAATTGTAGCAATAATGAAGAAGTCCGAATCTGTCTTATAGCCTAGATACTATTCAATGTTCAACCCATATCTTAAGTTCTAGAAGTCCAAATGACCTCAACTTCTTTTTTTTTAGAAATGTGAGATAATTTTCTAGAACTTTCATGTGAAGGTATAGTTCAAATTATGACATTATTAATGACGTTTTATTCAGACAAGAGAAGATAAGGATTGTCACCAAGTTAAGAGTTAGCTACCCACTCATCAATTAGTCATCAAATCAATAGTTCTCAATTTTAGCTTATAAGAGGAGGCATTTTCCATGCATTTAGGCATTTTGGTTTCCAGATCAAGATTATGCTCTTACTTTCTCTCTCTGTATTTTTGTAATGTTTAAGTTTTGCTTTTATTGGCCAACTATTAATTTAATGGACTTGGTGGACAACAACACTCAAGCATTTTGGCTGGATGAAATGACATTGATGCAATCAGAATTTGGCAAAGTGTTCTTCATGAAAGTTGTTGGAAATTGTCTTCTCCTTCCACCCATAAAAGTTTTAGATATGTTTAAAATACTAAGTAGTGTTGTCGGTAGACGTGGTGGATAGCACTTAAGCTCTTATCTGAATGAAATGTTATTTTTACCATCAGAATTTGTGCAGGTATTCTTTATAATTTTTTTTGGAAATTGTCTTTTCCTTCCATCCACCAAATTTCATGTCATTTGGCCTTCTAAAACTCTAGTTATGGGTAAAACTCTGAGTAGTGTTTGGGATGGATTGCAGGATAGATTCTGACTTCTTTTTTATGACCAAACTTTGAATTTTAAAATGGCAGATTTGGGTATTTCTCTATCTATGAAAGTTGTAGGCCTATTTTGTATCTTTCCAACCATATAAACCAAACTGAAATTCAAGATCTATAGCTCCAGATATGACCCAATGACTAAATAATGTTTGAATTTGAATTGAATCGGCATCTCCTTTCTAAACTTAGCCTTTTCTTTATCCTTTCACTTCTAATAGTTAATCACAACAATCAATCCTCTAAATTATGAGAATACATGTATTTAAAATGAGTATTTACTATAAATTAAAGGTATCTTATATTATCAGACTTGTTATTATAAAACATGCTCTAGTTAAAGAGTTATTGATATTTAAAATATAAAATGATGACATAAAACCTTGATAGAAATGCACTTTTAAGTACTAATCAATCACCATAATCATTGTTTTGGTTAAATATAGGGTTTATACTGATAGTTGATATTACTTCCGTGTAAATTTATATATTCAGAGTTTTATTATATTTTTCTTTAAATATTTCAATATGATGAGGTTATAAAAATAACATGGAACATTATAGAATGAATTATTCCCATAAATTCTCATACATCATTTATGGTGAATTTAATGACCTCCACTTCAAGACCACGTAGTCTTTTTCTTGGGCAAATCTTTTCCTTGGGGGATATAAAACTCTTCTAGAATAAATACCTACATAAATTCCCCTAGGGTATAGATAGGGGACCCTTCGAAGATCAGGTCAGTAGTAGGAATATTTGGGTAAAGAGAAACACTAATAAAGATATTAGAGAGCTTTTATGAAGGTATAGAAAACGTTGGAAATGAAGGTCTAAAGGTCAGGGAAAGAAGTTGATAATCCTCTTGTCTTTTTTCTTATCTTCTTTTATATTACCTGATTTGAATTGCCTCATACAACATAGGAAGGGTAGAAAAGTAATCTTGTATAAGTAAGGTAATATTATCTTATTACTCGTACCATCACATTTAATTGATGTAAGTATGGACTACTTGTTCATATTTAATGGGATTATTATGGGTATCATAAATATTAATCCAAGATCAGGGTATGAGAGGCTTAGTGTGGAGTGATCCTTCAGGCGCACACTCAACCTGAGGGACGTTGAGTGTAACTCATACCCCAAGCCCAAGAGAAATCGGGTTCAGCTTGTGACTACACCTAAAAATGGTGAGGGATGACCATGCCGCTGCCCAATATGGAGCTAGGCATGGTCGCGTCCTTAACCCACTTTGGGGTCCACGCCCAAGCCCAACATGGAGTTGGGCGTAGGTGTGTCCCTAGCCCAACAACAGGTTGGACGCAAACGTGCCCCTACCTAACAAGGGGTTGGGCAGGAACGTACCCTCACCCGACATGGAGTTAGGCATGGGTGAGTCCCTGACCCAACTAGGGATTAAGCACGGTTGCGCCCTAGCCCAATATAGGGTTGAGTGCGACCGTGCCCTCACCCAACATGGGGTTGAGCGTAGGTGTGTCTCTACTCCAAAACGGGTTTAGCGCGGACATGACCCTGCCTAATGAGGGGTCGGACATAGTTAGGCGTTCCCAACTTAGAGTTGGGCATGAGAGAGACATAATCTCATCTTGGGTTATGACTTTCATGTGTTGTCTTTTAAATGGGGTTGATTTGTAGAAACCATGTCCCATCAGTAGCCCTCTAAGTCTGCTTATTTTTTGAGAAATGAGGAGGTTTAAGACTAAAGAGATTTTTTACTAACCTTAGTTAAGTCATGACCGTAGTTAAGGTGTCCCTTTCAAGGCATTACTAGTAGGGATGGTGTTACTAGAGAATTTGTTATTCAAATCTTCAAGATGTATTCTTAATCCTTTTTCTTTAGAAGCATTGGATAATTACTTATGTCTCAGATAAGTGGGTTTGTGAAGCCACAGGGGCGTATAACCCCACATGAATCAGTAGAAGGTGTTGTTATAGAAGGGCTGGTTTCAACACTTTTTGATGTCATAGAGTCTGGTACCCATGCTATCCAGGAGAGATATTGGTCCCAGACCGCATACAGGGTGTGTAACTCGGGATGGATAGACGGGGTAAGTCTGATAAGGCCGCCCCAACACTATTAAATGCCATAGAGACTGGTTATATGTTGTCCAAGAAAGATATAGGTCCCAGACCATACACATGGGTATGTAGCCTATTTGGACAGACATGATAGATATGATAAGGTCGCTCCAATGCTCTTACTTCCAACTGAACAGGCTAGACAAAAAGAAAGGTGGGATGTTGAAAGCCACCTTAAAGAGTGAAGCGTTGATCCCCTACTACTACCCTAGAGAGGTGGGTCTCTAAAGCTACAAGAGTGTATAACCCCATTTGGTGATAGTAAAGGTTGATGTTCATTTTGGACTTCCCTACCATCCTAGAAAAGTGGGTTCTAGATACCATAGGGGTGTGCAACCCTTTTTGGATCAATAAGAAGTATTTCTGAGAAAGGAACGTAAAATTAAATAAGAACACGAGTGGTAAAAATAGATATTCTTAATTTATGTATTTAATAATGATACAACTTAAGGCAGTCTAAGTGCCATGCATGACGAAGGTTAGAGCCTTGTAGATCTTACAAATGATAGGTGTTAGCTTTAATCACCTATGTCACACTAAAAAGGCCATCCCATTTTGGAGCTAGTTCTCCTTTACTCACTCTGTTGCCCGTGGCCTCTTGCTTCTTTAGTACCAAATCCCCTTGTTTGAGGGTTTTGTTCTTAACTCTAGTGTTGTGGTATTAAGTGGCTTTATGTTTGTAAGCCTCATTCTTTATAGCAGCTGCAAGTCTAGAATCTTCTAGTATGTCCAGATTGACTGTAAGTCATTGCTCATTGTTTTAAGGAGAGAAATACAGTACCCTATCGAGTTCTATATTATTGTTCCATATTCCCATAAGGTTTCATTCAAGATCTCTGCCTATTCTAACTTGGCATCTTTTATCTTCTTCTTCAAACCATTGAGCAGGACCTGGTTGGTAAGTTTAGCTTGCCTATTCATCTAGGGGTGTGATACCAAAGAGAACCTGTGATCAATCTGCAACCTTTCACAATATTTCCTCATCTTTAAGTTGTCGAATTGGGTTCCATTGTCGAATTGGGTTTTGTTGTCCATGATCAATATCTTAGGTACTCCAAATTAGTATATCATATTCTTCCATAAAAAGGAGATCACCTTGTTAGTTGTGATGTCTGCTAATGCTTTAGCTTCCACCCACTTAGTGAAATAGTCCACGACCACTAGGATGAATTGTCTTTTCCTTATTGCTTTGGGGAAAGGTCCTAGAATATCTGTTCTCCATTGGCAGAAGGGTTAAGGGGAAGGGATTGATGTCATATCAGCTGATGGTTGCCTTGACACTAGGGCAAATCTTTGACACTCATCGCACTTCTTTACTAGGTCTTTAGAATCTTGGAGCATGAAAGGCCAATAAAAGCCCACTTTTGTGATCTAAACAGCCAAGGCTCTAAAGCCTGCATGCAACCCATAAACTTCGTCGTGCATCTCTCTCAGAACATAAATTTTTACCTTTGAAGACAAGCACTTGAGGAGAGGTGATGATATGGATCTTTAATACAAAACCTTGTCAATCAAACAGTAACTTGAGGCTCTGTGAGTAGGTATTCCTTGATCGGTTCTCTCCAATCCTCAGCTCCCATGATTGGAAAAGCTGTAGTGCTGCTCTCTTCCACACTAGGACGATCTAAGACTTCAATCCATATGTCAATGAGAAGGTTGGTTGGTTTAGCACTGGCTAGCTTGGAGAGGAAGTCAACTCCTATATTTTCCTCCCAAGGCACTCTAATGATGTTAATTATCCTATTCTTCTAAGCTAGCATGGCTTTGACTTTTTCAAAATATAATATCATGGTTGGATCCCTAGCTTCATATGTCCTCTAGCATTGTCCTCCAATTAGTTGAGAATCATTGTGCACCTATAGAGAATATGCCTTTAGGGCTTTTGCCGAACCTAAGCTTGCTATTAAAGCCTCATATTAGGCCATATTATTGGTACGTGGAAATCCAAACTTAAGCCTATATTGGTAAACCTGCCCTTCTAGGTTGATAAGAAGGATCCCTACTCTACTTCTTTCTTATATAGAGTTACCGTCCATATAGAGTTGCCAATATTGAGAGAGGATCTTTCAATTCAAAAGAAGAATTCTTTGTGACGACCTCTTCAAATTTGTATTCTACTATGAAGTTAGCCAAGGCTTGCCCCTTGATTGCAGGCCTTAACATGTACTGCAATTCATAATTCTCTTAATTCCACTACCTATTTCATTAGTCGTCTTAATATGTCCAGTTTGTGAAGAATCTATTTCAAAGGTTGATTTGTCAATACCACCTGATTAGTACTTAAAAGTGCATTTTTATCATGGTTTTATATCATCATTTTGCACTTGAAGTATCAATCACTCCTTAACTAAAATATGTTTTATAATAAGGTAGCTACTAATATAAGATACCTATAATTTGTAGTAAATGTCTATTTTTAATGCAGGTCTATCACATAAATGAAAGGATTGATTGATGACTTGAAGAACTTAAATTGCATGGATAAAGAGATGGTCAAACTTAGAGAAGAGATGTCGGTGCAATCCAAACCGGAACACTGTTTGGTAATTGGGTTATATCTGGAGCTACAGATCTCAGATTTAGGTCCAATTTATATGGATGGAAAGGTAAGACATAGGCCTACAACTTTTATATGGAGCCCAAGATCTAAAAAGGCCATTATCAAGTCCAAATTGTAGCAACAACAAAGAAGCCCGAATCTGTCTTCCAGCCCGAGCACTGTTTGGTATTTTGGCCATATCTGGAGTTCTAGAAGTCCAAATGAGCTGAAGTTTTTACACAAGAATGCTGAGACAATTGCCTACAACTTTCATGTTTGCAACTAGCTCCAATTTTGACGTTATCAATGACGTTTTGGGCAGACAAGAGAAGATAAGGATTGTCACCAAGTCAAAATTTGGCCACCCACTTATCAATTAGTCATCAAATCAATAGTTCCCAATTTTGGCCTATAAAAGGCGGCATTTGCCATGCATTTAGGCATCTTGGTTTCCAGATCAAGATCATGCTCTTCCTTTCTCTCTTTGTATTTTTTGTAATGTTTATGCTTTGCTTTCATTAATATTAAGTTTATGCTTTTCATTTTCTTTCCTTTACTTAGTTAGCTTTTATGTTCTTATTTTGTTTATCTATTCTTCTTTCTTTCATTATGTCTAGCTAAGTTAATTATGTCAAGGTGAAAAGGTTACACTAATGGTGTAAGAATAAGTATAATGTAAACTTAATATGGACTTTAATGTTTGATACTAACATGTTTTATATTTGTTATCTTGTTCACTCTTTAATACTTTGCTTGTTAAATAACTAATCTTGATTTATGTTGTATAACACTTGGTACAACAAATGCTTGGCACTTTCATAGCCCATAATGTATGGTATAACCGACACCTGAGCTATGAAAGGAACTTGATTTATTGTTAACATAAGTTATAATCATGAATGCTTGACGAGATTTACAAGTATTAGCATTAATCGAATAAGATGACTAATGTAATCATGTTAACAATCTATAATTTGATTGGAACCTCCTTTATATGTGGTTTCCAATTGAATAATAAGAGTTTATATTATACTTGTTTGACATACCATTAGTGGAATCTCTAACCTTGACATTTGTTATTATCATTGTTTAATTAATATTTCATCTCAAAGTTATCATCATCATCATCATCATCATCATCTTCTTCTTCTTCTCTTTCATTATTATTATTATTATTATTATTATTATTGTTATTATTATTATTATTATTACTACTGTTGTTTTATTATTGTTATTTATAATTTGTACAAATAACCTCCATGTGGTTTGTTATAATTGTTGTTTTGTAATTTATAATTTGTACAATTAACCTCCCTGTGGTTCGACCCCGGTCTTGTCGGGTTATTTATTACTTCGACACTCTTGCACTTGGGAGAAGACATCAATCTTTCAGTCGTGTCACCACCACCTGGTGTGCTTAGAAGTAGGCCCTTAGCTATTTCGCTTGTTGACTATTTTGACTATGTGTTTCAGATTGTTCCTTCATTACTGCAGTTTTTGTTTTTGCTTGCTCTTAGCTATCCTTGCTGGTTATGCTAACAGTGTTCCTTGCGGGTTTCCCTGGTGCTACTTTTGTTGTTGGTTGGTCTCCTGTGAGATGCATCCCTGGTTTGTTGTTGTAGGATGTGGCTTGTTGTGATGTTCAGCTACTTTTATGGCTTATTTGTTCTGTGCAAGGGGTGTAGGTTGTCAACTCAGTCTATTGATGTAGGGCATCCTTATTTCTTTGTTCAGCTTAGTAGGAGTATGTTCCCCTAGGCTTTCTGCACTTTATTTTGCTCTGCATGAGGGCTGTTCATGCTTTTGTCCATAGGTTCCCTTAATGGTTTTTGGGGAGTGGGGGGGAAGGAGGCCCTTAGCTTCCTGAAAGTTGTCACCAGCATTAAGACCATTTTTACTACTCTCTGGTAGTGAGTTTCTACATCTAAGAGTGCCTTACCTACATAGTAGATTAGAAGTTATACTTCTTCCTCCCTAACCAGCACTACATTGATAGCCTAGTCTACCACCGTCAAATACAAAAACAGTGTCTCTCCTTCTCTAGGCTAAGAGAGAACATTTAAGGAGGAGAGGTAAATCTTCAGCTCTTTAAATGATTTCTAACATTCAAATGTCCACTGGAAGTTGGGGGCTTTTTTTAGAACTTTGAAAAATGGCAAACTTCGTTCCTCTAATTTAGCTATATACCTGCTAAGAGCTGTTAACCTTCCTATGAGACATTGCACCTCTTTCACTGTCTTGGAGGGATTTATGCCTAAAAGTACTTCTATCTTCTTTGGGTTAGGCTCAATCCCTCTATGACTAACTAGAAAGCCCAAGAATTTCTCTCATTGGATGGAAAATATGCACTTGGAGGGGTTCAACTTCATACTGTAGTTCTCTAGTACTTAGAAGACTTCTCTGAGGTCCTGGAGATGTTTTTCAAAGGTTATACTTTTCACCAACATATCATTTACATATCCTTACATGATCCTACCCAACCGATGCTTGAACACCTCCTCCACCATTCTCTGGTATGTTGACACGACGAAAAGATTGATGTCTTCTCCCAAGTGCAGGAGTGTCGAAGTAATAAATAACCCGGCAAGACCGGGGTCGAACCACAGGGAGGTTATTTGTACAAATTATAAATAACAATAATACAACAACAATAACAATAACAATAACAATAATAATAATAATATTAATAATAATAATAGTAATACTAATAATAATAATAATAATAATAATAGTAGTAGTAGTAGTACTAATAATAATGAAGAAAGAGAAGAAGAAGAAGATGATGAGAACTTGGAGATCGAAAATTAATGTAAGGATTAAACAATAATAATAACAAATGTCAAGGTTAGAGGTTCCACTAATGGCATATCAAACAAGTATAGTATAAACTCTTATTATTGAATGGGAAACCACACACAAAGGAGGTTCCAATCAGATTATATATTGTTAACATGATTACATTAGGCCTCTTATTCCAATAATGCTAATACTTGTAAATCTCGTCAAGCATTCATGATTATAACTTATGTTAACAACAAATCAAGTTCCTTTCATAGCTCAGGTGTCGGGTATACCATACATTATGGGCTATGAAAGTGCCAAGCATTTGTTGTACCAAGTGTTATACAACATAAATCAAGATTAATCATTTAACAAACAAAGTATTAAAGAGTGAACAAGATAACAAATACAAAACATGTTAGTATCAAACATTAAAGTCCATATTAAGTTTACATTATACTTATTCTTACACCATTAGTGTAACCTTTTCACCTTGACATAACTAACTTAGCTAGACATAATGAAAGAAAGCAAAATAGATAAACAAAATAAGAACATAAAAGTTAACTAAGTAAAGGAAAGGAAATGAAAGGCATAAACTTAATATTAATGAAAGCAAAGCATAAACATTACAAAAAATACAAAGAGAGAAAGCAAGAGTATGATCTTGATCTGGAAACCAAGATGCCTAAATGCATGGCAAATGCCTCCTTTTATAGGCCAAAATTGAGAACTATTGATTTGATGACTAATTGATAAGTGGGTGGCCAACTTTTGACTTGGTGACAATCCTTATCTTCTCTTGTCTGCCCCAAAAGTCATTGATAAAGTCAAAATTGGAGCCAGTTACAACATGAAAGTTGTAGGCAATTGTCTCAGCTTTCTGGTGTAAAACATTCAGCTCATTTGGACTTCTAGAACTCCAGATATGGCCAAAATACCGAACAGTGCTTGGGCTAGAAGACAGATTCGGGCTTCTTTGTTGTTGCTACAATTTGGACTTGATAATGGCCTTTTTAGATCTTGGGCTCCATATGAAAGTTGTAGGTCTATGTCTTACCTTTCCATCCATATAAATTGGACCAAAATCTGAGATCTGTAGCTCCAGATATGACCCAATTACCGAACAGTGTTCCGATTTGGATTGCACCGACATCTCTTTTCTAAGTTTGACCATCTCTTTATCCTTGCAATTTAAGTTCTTCAAGTCATCAATCAATCCTTTCATTTATGTGATAGGAATGCATTAAAAATAAACATTTACCACAAATTATAGGTATCTTATATTATTAGATACATTATTATAAAACATATTTTAGTTAAGGAGTTATTGATATTTCAAGTGCAAAATGATGATATAAAACCATGATTAAAATGCACTTTTAAGTACTAATCATATGTTGCCCCCTGCATTTTTCAAACAAAAAGGACCCTATAGCAGTACGTCCCTCTTTTAGTTATGAAGGATGTTTTCTCTTCATCAGTTGGATGTGTGGGGATTTGATGATACCTAGAATATGCATCCAATGAGTTGAGAAACTCGTACCTCACTATTGAAATCCACCAATTTGTCTATCCTATGAAATGGATAGTTATCCTTTAGGGAGGCCTTATTCAAATATGTGAAGTTGACACATATTCACCATTTGTTGTTGGCCTTCCTTACTGATTAGTACTTAACAGTGCATTTTTATCATGGTTTTATATCATCATTTTGCACTTGAAGTATCAATAACTCCTTAACTAAAATATGTTTTGTAATAATGTATCTAATAATATAAGATACCTATCATTTGTGGTAAATGTCTATTTTTAATGCAGGTCTATCACATAAATGAAAGGATTGATTGATGACTTGAAGAACTTACATTGCATGGATAAAGAGATGGTCAAACTTAGAGAAGAGATGTCGGTGCAATCCAAACTGGAACACTGTTCGGGAATTGGGTCATATCTGGAGCTACAGATCTCAGATTTAGGTCCAATTTATATGGATGGAAAGGTAAGACATAGGCCTACCACTTTCATATGGAGCCCAAGATCTAAAAAGGCCATTATCAAGTCCAAATTGTAGCAACAACAAAGAAGCCCGAATCTATCTTCCAGCCCGAGCACTGTTCGGTATTTTGGCCATATCTGGAGTTCTAGAAGTCCAAATGAGCTGAATGTTTTACACAAGAAAGCTGAGACAATTGCCTACAACTTTCATGTTTGCAACTGGCTCCAATTTTGACGTAATCAATGACGTTTTGGGCAGACAAGAGAAGATAAGGATTGTCACCAAGTCAAAAGTTGGCCACCCACTTATCAATTAGTCATCAAATCAATAGTTCCCAATTTTGGCCTATAAAAGGAGGCATTTGCCATGCATTTAGGCATCTTGGTTTCCAGATCAAGATCATGCTCTTCCTTTCTCTCTTTGTATTTTTTGTAATGTTTATGCTTTGCTTTCATTAATATTAAGTTTATGCCTTTCATTTCCTTTTCTTTACTTAGTTAACTTTTATGTTCTTATTTTGTTTATCTATTTTGCTTTCTTTCATTATGTCTAGCTAAGTTAGTTATGTCAAGGTGAAAAGGCTACACTAATGGTGTGAGAATAAGTATAATGTAAACTTAATATGGACCTTAATGTTTGATACTAACATGTTTTATATTTGTTATCTTGTTCACTCTTTAATACTTTGCTTGTTAAATGACTAATCTTGATTTATGTTGTATAACACTTGGTACAACAAATGCTTGGCACTTTCATAGCCCATAATGTATGGTATAACCGACACCTGAGCTATGAAAGGAACTTGATTTGTTGTTAACATAAGTTATAATCACGAATGCTTGACGAGATTTACAAGTATTAACATTAATTGAATAAGATGACTAATGTAATCATGTTAACAATATATAATCTGATTGGAACCTCCTTTGTGTGTGGTTTCCAATTCAATAATAAGAGTTTATACTATACTTGTTTGATATACCATTAGTGGAACCTCTAACCTTGACATTTGTTATTATTATTGCTTAATCCTTACATTAATATTTCATCTCTAAGTTCTCATCATCATCATCTTCTTCTTCTTCTCTTTCTTTATTATTATTATTATTACTACTACTACTACTACTACTACTACTACTACTACTACTACTACTACTACTACTACTACTACTACTACTACTACTACTATTATTATTATTATTATTATTATTATTAGTATTAGTATTAGTATTATTATTATTATTATTATTATTATTATTATTATTATTATTGTTGTTGTTGTTGTTGTTGTTGTTGTTGTTACTATTGTTGTTATTTATAGTTGTTGTTTATAATTTATATAATTAACCTCCCTGTGGTTCGACCCCGGTCTTGCCGGGTTATTTATTACTTCGACACTCCTGCACTTGGGAGAAGACATCAATCTTTTAGTCGTGTCAAGTTTATGGCGCCGTTACCTACAACTTTCCCGGGGAGGTAAGTTCTTGTATAAATTATAGTATTTATTTTATTTTCTCTTTTCACTTTTCTTGTATATAACTTTGTTTCTTTTCTTTTGTTTCTTTTTATTTTGTTTTCTTCCTCCTTCTTTTGCTTTCTTCTTTTTTTTTTTATTCTATTGCTACACGTGCATGAGAGTGTGGTCACGTACATCAAGTGGTAGACTTTATAGGATATCCTCATCATTTTCAAAAAATATGGCTGAAGAAGATAATCAATCACTTCATAATGAAAATAATGAGAATAACCGTGCTAGAACACTTAGAGACCACATGAATCCCACAAGAACAAGTGCACCATCATGCATAGTTTTTCCTCCCGATGCATCTCATTTTAATTTTAAACTAGGTATTATTCAACTTTTACCTTCTTTTCATGGCTTAGATTTAGAAAATCCATACTTGCATTTAAGGGAATTTGAGGAGGTCTGCAACACATATAATAATTTAAATTGTAGCATGAACACCATCAGATTAAAGCTTTTTCCTTTTTCATTAAAAGATAAAGCTAAAACATGGCTACAAAATTTAAGACCAGGATCCATTCGTGCGTGGGATGAAATGCAACAACAGTTTTTGAAGAAGTTTTTCCCATCTCATAGAACAAACTCTTTCAAGAGACAAATCACCACTTTCACTCAAAAACCAGGAGAAACATTTTACCAATGTTGGGATAGGTATCGAGACTTGCTTAGTACTTGCACTCATTATAGTTTTGAAACATAGAGATTGGTTTCACATTTCTATGAAGGGTTAACACCTAAAGATTAGCAAATGGTTGAATTGATGTGCAATGGAACTTTTGAAGATAAAGACCCTGATGAAGCAATGGAGTACTTAAACTTGTTAGCTGAAAATGCTCAAAATTGGGACACCGCGGGTACTTATGAGGCATCGAGTAAAACTCAACCTCATACATCTAGTGGAGGTATGTACAACCTTAGGGAAGATCATGACCTTCAAGCCAAGTTTGCATCTTTAGCTAGAAAAGTCGAGGCACTAGAATTGAAAAAAAGTGGTCAATTAAAATCTGTTGAAAACATTGTGTATCAAATCTGTGAAATAAATTAACACTCAACCAGTAACTGTCCAACCTTGCCTTCTTTTAAGGAATGTCTCCATGAACAAGCCCATGCTTTAAACAGTTTCCAAAGGGCCAACCACAACCCATACTCCCAAACATACAACCCTGGTTGGAGAAATCACCTAAATTTCAGTTGGAAGAGTGAGAACAACAATGCACAAACTTCACAACCACCGTTTCAAGCACACCATAATTTCCAAAATTCTTATGGATATGCACCTCCTTATGCTCCACCTTCTAGAAGAAATCTTGAGGAAACATTGCATGCATTCATTGAAAAGCAAGAGACAATCAATACTCAATTTGCTCAAAACATGACAGATTTTAAAGATACTCTTGCAGAATTAACATCTGCTCTCAGTTTCCAAGAGAAAGGTAAGTTTCCATCTCAACCAGAACAAAATCCCAAGGGGCAATACAATGCAAATACAAGTAGTTTCGGAAGTTACCACATGGATCAAGTCAAATCAGTCACTACTCTGCGCAGTGGTAAGGTTATTGAAAAACCCTCTCTTGAACCTTATGAGAAAGATGATGAGTGAATCTCTGAGGGTAAGGAAGGGGTTGAATCTGAAAATTGTAAAGAAACGACTGATTCACCACCAGCACTTCCATTTCCTCAAGCCATGACCAAACAAAGGAAAGTCAATCACAACTCTGAAATTTTTGAAATTTTCAAACAGGTAAGGATCAATATACCTTTGATGGATGCTATTAAACAGGTTCCTTCTTATGCTAAATTTTTAAAAGATCTATGCACTGTGAAGAGGAAACTGAATGTGAAAAAAAAAGCCTTTCTAGCGGAACAAGTAAGTGCTATTCTTTAGAACAATAATGCTTTGAAATATAAAGACCCTGGTTGTCCTATAATTTCTTGCTTTATTGGAGAGCATAAAATTGAAAAAGCCTTACTTGATCTCGGTGCTAGTGTGAATTTACTTCCATATTCAGTTTTTCAGAGTCTCAATCTAGGTGAGTTAAAACCAACTTCTATAACTCTTTTACTTGCCGATAGATCTATAAAAGTGCCTAGAGGAATAATTGAAGATGTGTTAGTACAAGTCGATAAATTCATTTATCCTGTGGATTTTATTGTCTTTGACACACAACCTGTTGAAGTATGTAATTCATTTCCTGTTATTTTAGGACGTCCATTTCTTGCAACTTCTAATGCATTGATTAATTGTAGGAATGGACTGATGAAGCTATCATTTGGAAACATGACATTGGAAATGAATATTTTCAACATTTGCAAGCAACCTAGAGATGATAATGATTTACAGGAAGTGGACTTTACTGAAAAATTAATTCACGATCAATTTCCAACCACTTCCAATGAAATTGAGATTGATGAATCTGATGATTTGGAAATGATTTATTTTCAGGAAGAATCAAAGACAAGTAATTAGAGGCCACAAATTGAGGAATTGCCACCACGATCAATTAAGTCCATACCTTCAAGTGTTCAACCACCAAAACCTGATTTGAAGTCGTTGCCATCCAATCTCAAATACTCATTTTTGGGAGAAAATGAAACTTTTCCGGTAATAATCTCTTCCAAACTTAATGCACATCAAGAAGGTAAGTTATTACAAACTCTGAAAATGCACAAAAATGCATTAGGATGGACCATAGTTGATATAAAAGGAATTAGTCCTTTGATTTATACACATAGAATTTATTTAGAGGAAAATGCTAAACCCTCTAGAGAAATGCAACGAAGGCTAAATCCTAATATGAAAGAAGTAGTGAAAAATGAAGTCATTAAGCTTCTAGATAATGAAATCATTTATCCTATTTCTGACAACAAATGGGTAAGTCCTACCCAAGTTGTACCTAAGAAGTCTGGAGTCACTGTGATAACAAATGAGAACAATGAGTTAATTCCCACTAGAACTGTTACTGGTTGGCGCATGTGCATTGACTATAGGAAACTTAATTCAATGACTAGAAAAGATCATTTTCCTTTACCTTTCATGGATCAAATCCTAGAAAGAGTTGCAGGTCATGAATTTTATTGTTTCCTAGATGGCTATTCGGGTTACAACCAAATTGAAATTGCATTGGAAGATCAAGAAAAGACTACTTTCACATATCCATTTGGTACTTTTGCATATCGAAGGATGCCTTTTGGATTATGTAATGCACCAGCCACATTTCAAAGATGCATGCTTAGTATATTTAGTGATATGGTTGAACATTTTCTTGAGATTTTCATGGATGATTTTTCTGTTTTTGGCGATTCATTTGATGATTGTTTGACTAACTTAGAAAAGGTTTTGACCAGGTGTGAAGAGAAGAATCTTGTGCTGAATTGGGAAAAATGTCATTTTATGGTAACAAACGGCATTGTACTTGGTCATATTGTTTCATCAAAAGGAATTGAGGTTGACAAATCTAAAATCGAGTTAATTGCAAACTTGCCAATACCAAAATCTCTTAAAGATGTTAGATGATTCCTGGGACATGCTGGTTTTTATAGAAGGTTCATCAAAGATTTTAGTGTAATATCTAAGCCTTTAAGTAACCTTCTAACAAAGGATACTATTTTTGAATGGACTAAACATTGTGAAGAAGCCTTTGTTAAACTTAAAAACTTGCTTACTTGTGCTCCTATCATTCAACCTCCCGATTGGTCATTACCTTTTGAAATAATGTGTGATGCTAGTGATTATGTCGTAGGTGCTGTTTTGGGACAAAGAAAAGATAAGAAACCTTATGTAATTTACTATGCAAGTAAAACTTTAAATAGTGCTCAAATAAATTATACCACCACTGAAAAAGAATTACTTGCAGTAGTATTTGCATGTGAAAAATTCAGATCTTATCTTGTTGGCTCACTTGTTGTTGTTTTTAGTGATCATGCAGCATTGAAATATCTTCTTTCTAAGAAAGATTCTAAGGCTAGATTGGTTCGGTGGATTTTATTACTTCAAGAATTTGATATCACAATCAAAGATAAGAAAGGCAGTGAAAATGTTGTCGCAGATCACTTGTCAAGATTGACAACAGATTCGAAAACTGACATCACACCAATCGATGACTACTTTCCCGATGAATCTTTACTGTCTGTCTCTACAATGCCTTGGTTTGCTAATATTGTCAATTTTCTTGTTTCAGGACAATTGTCAGCTCATTGGAGTACCCAAGATAAAAGAAAGTTCTTGAACGAAGTGAAGAACTTTTATTGGGATGATCCTTATTTATTCAAATATTATCCTGATCAAATATTTTGAAGATGCATTCTGGACAATGAGGTAAGTAGTGTCATTAAATTTTGTCATTCTGAGGCATGTGCGGGCCATTTCTCATTAAGAAAGACAACTGCAAAAATCTCACAAAGTGGATTTTATTGGCCCACCATGTTCAAAGACTCACATGCATTCTACAAGTCTTGTGAAAATTGTCAAAAGTTGGGATCTATTTCAAAACGTCACATGATGCCTTTAAATCCTATTATTGTCATTGAGATATTTGATTGTTGGGGTATAGATTTCATGGGTCCATTCCCTCCATCATTTGGTTTCTTATACATATTAGTCGCAGTAGATTATGTTTCAAAATGGATAGAGGTAATTCCAAGTCGAAACAATGATCACAAAACAGTGATAAAGTTTTTGAAAGAAAATATTTTGAGTCGATTTGGAGTCCCTCGAGCCATAATAAGTGATGGTGGAACACATTTCTACAACAAGCCATTTGAGTCTTTAATGAAGAAATATGGAATCACACACAAAGTTGCCACCCCTTATCACCCTCAAACAAGTGGACAAGTAGAGCTTGCTAATAGGAAGATCAAACATATTTTGGAGAAAATAGTGAACCCTAATAGGAAAGACTGGTCTTTAAGACTTAATGATGCACTTTGGGCTTATCGAACTGCTTATAAAACATCATTAGGTATGTCACCTTATAGACTAGTTTATGGAAAACCTTGTCACTTGCTTGTGGAACTTGAACATAAAGCTTATTGGGCTATTAAAGCTTTCAATTCAAATCTGGATGATGCTAGTCAACTGCGAAAATTACAAATAAATGAGCTTGAGGAAATAAGAAATGATGCATATGAAAATTCAAGAATTCATAAAGCAAGAATTAAAGAGTTTCATGACAAGAAAATACAGAGAAAAACCTTCAATGTTGGTAAAAAAGTCTTGCTTTATAATTCTCGACTGCATTTATTTCCTGGAAAATTAAGATCAAGATGGAGCGGTCCTTTTATTGTGAAACATGTGTATCCATATGGGACCTATGACATCGAGAATCCAAAGAATGGCAATGTTTTCAAGGTAAATGGGCATCGTCTAAAAGTTTACTTTGACAATTTTTCAGTTGAACATAACTCTATTGAATTGGGTGATCCTGTATATAAAGATTGATTTTATTTTATTTTATTTTTGTTTCTTTTTGAGTGATTTTTGCAAGTTTCTCTCACCCCGGTCAAATGGCGGACAACGGTACTCCGTGACTTAAGTCGGTTCTTTCAGTTTCCCACAATAACTGATATCTGTGTATATATTTGTGCAATTCTTTGAATCTCTCTTCTAATTCTCATTTGAAAATGGACACTAATCTTGAAAAATTGAAAAAGTATTTTCCCGCTCTGCCTCAGAATGCGATTACAAAAATTTACTGTGCTAGATGTGCAAGATTGAGATTGTTAATGAATCATGGAATTCCTGAAGATATTCGCTGGTTGATTGAAGCAAAGGTCTGATTATCAGGTGAGTCCTCTAACTTCTTCATTTCACACATGCCTGGAATAGGTAAAAGCACTTTTACAAAGAAACGTCGTGCAAAACGACTAGAAGTCTGTCATCGATGTGCTAGATGGACTTGTAATACACAATGTCATTCTTTAGGAATGGTATCTATAAACCGTGAAGATAAAATACAATTCATTAAGGATGGCCTGAGTAAGGAGTCTTTAGATAATCTTCTATTGACTCTTGAGACGCATCCTAGTGGAGATGTGCATCGTGTAATTCATGATTTATGGCCACTATTTCATAAAGAACATGATCGACTTAGTCTTGGGAATCTGATTAAAAAAGACCTTGTTTGCCAGTTTTTAAGAAAACTGGATGGGAAGCCTATCCCCGACCCATAGAGGGCGTTTAAGCCGTTCTTGAACGTAAAACCAAGGGAAGATGTGAGCCACAATCACAACTACCTGTACATACACATGCTTTTTCAAAAAGTAAATAAATAAATAAATAAAAAGAGAGAGAGAGAGAGTGTGAGACTCCAGCTGGCCTACATATAGGTGTTATGATTGCCTTTCTCATTTCTCATTTATAAAACCCTCTCTTCCTTCCTTTCATTTCTACTCAACCCATACATTCAACAAATACAGAAGTGTGTAGAAATGGCAAGTTCCTCAGGTCATCAAATAAGAAATATTTGTGTTTTTGGTGGATCTAGTCCTGGGAAAGAAAATGAGTTTTTAGAATCAGCAAATCATCTTGGTCAAGTGCTAGCTGAGAGAAAGATTCATTTAGTGTATGGGGGAGACAGTCTTGGGTTAATGGGAGGTGTGTCAATAGCTGTATTTTTAGGAGGTAGTCAAGTTTTGGGGGTCGTCCCTGAAGCTTTGGCACAAGGGGACATCATTGGAAAAACAATTGGAGAGAAACTTCAGGTCTCCACAATGTCAGCTCAAATGAATACAATGTTTAACCATGCTGATGTCTTCATTGCTTTACCAGGTGGTCTAGGCACATTGGAAGAGATCTTTCATATTTCCTCTTGGGCTCAACTGCACATTCACCATAAACCCATAGGTTTGTTAAATGTTAATGGTTATTATGATAAATTGTTGTCTTTTCTTGATCATGCTGTGGAACAGGAATTTCTAACATCTTCTGCACGACAAATCATAATCTCTGCTGCTACTGCTGAACAATTGATTGACCAACTACAATTTTTCATTCCTGTGATTGATCCTTCCATGAGTCGCATAAATTGGTCATCTAAGGAAAGCCGTAAAAAGCTTAGATTGGATTTGAGCCTTCATTTGTGAATTTTTTTGTCTTTTGGTTTTATTATTGTGTTTTGTTATTTTTTATTTTTGTTTTAGTGTGTTTCAGGTTTGTCGGTGTTCGTTATTTCAGGTGATATCTTTTATACTCTATCTTTCTACCTTAAAACATTGAGGACAATGTCTCGTTTTGGTTGGGGGGAGAGGGTAATAGTTGATAAAAAAAAAATTTATTTTTCATTTCATAAAGCATGTGCATAATTGTTGTTACTAAGATGGCAGAGTAAAGAAGCTCTTTTGTTAAAGTGACTCTTGAGACGCATCTTAGTAACCATTCTTAACAAGGTCTATTATAATACTTCCTGAAATATTCAGATTTACAAACTCTCGCATTGTTATCACTTAATTCTACTCACATACTTATTTAACATGTATTCTTAAACCTTAATTTACACACACACACTTTAACATATGATTGTGGGTTGCATATTGGATTATTACATTATTTATGTTCTTTTGTTAAAGGTAACAACTAAGGGAAAGGGATTGTATATAATTAAAAAAAAAACATGAAAAAAAAGAAAAAGAAAAGAAAAAATAATGATAATAAAAATGTAGATAAGTTTGGTTTCGTAGCCTCCCTAACCTAAGCAATTAAGCCCAAAGGGGTGTTTTAACACCTAATACCCTAAAGTCAACTAACTTGAGAGCTATTGGCCCAACGCTTGTTACATGGGTTGAGGAGAAAAGCTTAAGGAAATCAAACATTGTATTATCTACATATCAGTATCTGCGACCCGAGTTACTAAGCTCGTAGGGGTGTCTTAACACCTAATGCCCTAAGACCAACTGGTCTGGGAGTCATTAGCTGAAAGCTCGTTACATGGGTTAAACATGCATGATGTTTTTAAATTATATGTATATATATTTAAAAAAAAAGAAAAAAAAAAGATAAAAATAATAATCCCAGCCCAAGGAAGTTAACCTTAAACATTAGAACAAAAATTTTGTTTTCTTCCAAGAAAAGCCCCATAATTATGTGTTGATACATTGAGCACAAAAGAAAGGTTTATTAATATCTTGTTAAGAGGTATTGAGCAGATATATAAATTTAATGGGAGTTTGTTTATCTGGATAGATTAATGGAAGTTAAATGATGAATACCTTGCTTTGTGGAATTTGCAAATTGTTTTTCTATTTTACGCTTTGATTACTAGGGACTAGTAATAAGCTGGTTGGGGGGTGTGATTAGTACTTAAAAGTGCATTTTTATCATGGTTTTATATCATCATTTTGCACCTGAAGTATCAATAACTCCTTAACCAAAGCATGTTTTATAATAATATATCTAATAATATAAGATACCTTTAATTAGTGGTAAATGTTCATTTTAAATGTAGACCTATCACATAAATGAAAGGATTGATTGATGACTTTAAGAACTTAAATTGCAAGGATAAAGAGATGGCCAAACTTAGAAAAGAGATGTCGGTGCAATCCAAACCGAAACACTGTTCTGTAATTAGGTCATATCTGGAGCTATATATCTCAGATTTAGTTCCAATTTATATGGATGGAAAGGTAAGACATAGGCCTACAACTTTCATATGGAGCCCAAGATCTAAAAAGGTCATTTTCAAGTCCAAATTGTAGCAACAACAAAGAAGCCCGAATCTGTCTTCCAGCCCGAGCACTGTTCAGTATTTTAGCCATATCTGGAGTTCTAGAAGTCCAAATGAGCTGAATTGTTTACACAAGAAAGCTGAGACAATTTCCTACAACTTTCATGTTTTCAACTAACTCCAATTTTGACTTTATCAATGACATTTTGGGCAGACAAGAGAAGATAAGGATTGTCACCAAGTCAAAAGTTGGCCACCCACTTATCAATTAGTTATCAAATCAATAGTTCCCAATTTTGGCCTATAAAAGGAGGCATTTGCCATGCATTTAGGCATCTTGGTTTCCAGATCAAGATCATGCTCTTCCTTTCTCTCTTTGTATTTTTTGTAATGTTTATGCTTTGCTTTCATTAATATTAAGTTTATGTCTTTTATTTCCTTTCCTTTACTTAGTTAACTTTTATGTTCTTATTTTGTTTATCTATTTTGCTTTCTTTCATTATGTCTAGCTAAGTTAGTTATGTCAAGGTGAAAAGGTTACACTAATGGTGTAAGAATAAGTATAATGTAAACTTAATATGGACTTTAATGTTTGATACTAACATGTTTTATATTTGTTATCTTGTTCACTCTTTAATACTTTGCTTGTTAAATGACTAATCTTGATTTATGTTGTATAACACTTGGTACAACAAATGCTTGGCACTTTCATAGCCCATAATGTATGGTATAACCGACACCTGAGCTATGAAAGGGACTTGATTTGTTGTTAACATAAGTTATAATCATGAATGCTTGACGAGATTTACAAGTATTAGCATTAATTGAATAAGATGACTAATGTAATCATGTTAATAATATATAATCTGATTGGAACCTCCTTTGTGTGTGGTTTCCAATTGAATAATAAGAGTTTATACTATACTTGTTTGATATACCATTAGTGGAACCTCTAACCTTGACATTTGTTATTATTATTGTTTAATCCTTACATTAATTTTTCATCTCCAAGTTCTTATCATCTTCTTCTTCTTCTCTTTCTTTATTATTATTACTACCACCACTACTACTACCACCACTACTACTACTAGTATTATTATTATTATTATTATTATTATTATTGTTATTGTTATTGTTATTGTTATTGTTATTGTTGTTGTATTATTGTTATTTATAATTTGTACAATTAACCTCCCTGTGGTTGGACCCCGGTCTTGCCGGGTTATTTATTACTTCGACACTCCTGCATTTGGGAGAAGACATCAATTTTTTAGTCGTGTCAATAATGCATGTAGAATATGCCGGTTCAGTGTGGCTAGAATGAATTTTGAAGTGTTTGAATTTGACAGAATTAGTGTTTGAGATACAGAGTCGTCAGATGTCTGTTGAGACACCTTTTGTAATGCCAGAAGTAATTCTGGTGATTTAGATATAGTGTCAACCCATTGTTGAACTGCGTCGGTTTGTACCTGTTGGGGTTTTGCAGTGTCTTCTTCTTCAATTACTGCTTTATACCAGGATTTGATTGGTTTGGCAGCTAGGATGGCTAAGGACATGAGTTTTGTAGAGGGCTTCGGACTTTCTGGTTTGGTAGGCTGGGTTTGAGGGGCTTTGCCCTTGTCTTTGGCCTTTGCTTTGGGAGGCATCAAGACCTGTTTTGAAGGAATTCGCGGGTTAGGAAGTCAGGAATGGAATTTGAATCTCCTTTAATGTAGACAATATCAAAATAAAAAATGCTTAAAATGGCTTGCCATCTGGCAAAAATCTGTTTGGAAGCAAGATTTTGGACATCTTTTTGTAGAACTTCTTTTGTGGATTTGCAATCAACTCGTAAAAGAAATTTTTGATTGAGTAAATCACTTTGAAATTTTGTAATATAGAGAACAATGGAAAGGATCTCCTTTTTTATAGTGGAGTAATTTTTCTGGCAGTCATTCCAGTGAGCAGACGTGTATTAAAGGATTTGTTCTTTGTTATCTTGAATTTGTTTGAGAATGCCGCCATAACCTATGTCAGAGGCATCAGTCTCAACGATTTTAGGGGCTAACGGGTTGGCTAGATGGAGAAGAGGAATGGTCTGAACTTGCTTCTTAATCTCTTTGACTAGGTTGGTATGGAGGTCGGACCAAGGGATGGGATTTGTTTTTAATCGGTTATGTAAAGGTTTGGCTAGACGACTAATATTAGGGTAGTAGTCTAGAATATAATTAAGACTGCCTAAGAACCTTTGTAATTGGGTTTTATCGGTGATCTTATCAAGAAATTTGTTGGTAAAGGTAAGGGACCTCTCTATTGGTGTGACAGTGCCTTGACATATATAATGGCCTAGGAAACGGACACAAGTTTGGAAGAGGGAGATTTTTGTCTTAGAAACAACTAAACCATTTTGTTTTGCAGTATGAAAGAAAGCATGTAGATGTTTAAAATGTTGATCTACAGAATATGAAAAAATAAGAACATCATCAATGTAAACAATGCAAAATTTTGAGTGTGCATTAAATATGTCATTCATGATGCGTTGGAATTCAAAAGGAGCATTTTTTAGTCCAAATGGCATAACATTCCATTCGTATTGGCCGAAAGGAACCGTGAAAGCAGTTTTGTATCTATCTTTGGGATCAATCTGGATTTGCCAAAATCCAGATTTCATATCGAACTTGGAAAATATGAATGCAGAATGCAGTTTTTGTAATAGATCTTTTTTGTTGGGGATTGGATATTTGATCCATTTGAGAGCAGAATTTAGGGGTTTGTAATTGATCACAAGTCTTGGTGTGCCTCGTTCGATTTCAGAGTTTTTGTTTACATAAAACGCTACACACGACCAGGGTGATCGAGACTTTTGGATAAGACCGTTAGACTCGAGATCGTGGATCTTAAGTCTGCAATGTTGTTCTAAATCAGCATTCATTTGTATAGGTCGTGCTTTTGTGGGTATTAATTTTTCTGAAAAGGTATCTTCATACGGAAGATCAACAATGTGTTGCTTTCTTTTCCAGAAAGCATTAGGTAAGTTAGAACAGATTTGTTGTTCAATTTTATTTTGTAAGTCAACGACTTTTTGGTGTAAATCAGGGTGCTGGAGTTGTTTAGTTATGCGACAAAAGGAAACATGGTTTTGTAAATAATGTAAATGGAACTGTTTTTCATGAATTAGTGCATTGAGATGATAAGTATGTACAGAGCATGCTTTAATTAAATTTAAATTTCTAGTCTTGGACTTCTCTAAGAAGGGGAAAATAAGTTTGGAGTTGTTAATTTTAAAAGTAATACAATTACGATGTGCTTGATATGGAGTGATCATGTCAATGAATGGAGTGCCAAGAATGATGGTATGATTAATATCTTTAGTAACAACAAAATAAGAGAAATGCCTTTATTGAAAACAGAGGCTATATATATATATATTACCTATGTTTTATTTATTATTAATCAAGTCTTAAGTTGATTCGAGTTTATGATGGGTTTAGGTCAAATTAACTCTTTCTTTGTTTTTTAACTCAAAATCAGTTTAAATTTCAAGTCAATTGAATTTTTTTAGTAGTTATTAAATACAAAATAAAATAAATTATTTAGTTTAATTCAAAGTATACCAAATACAAAACAAAAGAATTATTTATTTATTTATTTCAGTCATGTATATATACCAAATACTATTTAATTTTACTTTTAAGTAATAAGGATGCATTTTTCCTATAAAATGTTACATAATAATAATAATAATAGTAGTAGTAGGAGTTATAAAAAATTAAAAATATTATTTTTACTTGATGCTTTAACATGAAAAATTCAATATTTATTGAAATATGAAAATACTTTTTTATGATCATCATGTTAATAATAAGATGCAAAGGAAACAATGAATCACGATGCTGAATACCCAAGTCTTGTCCAATTTACAAGGCTTGAAGAGACGGTTTTTATAGGAGCATTCGGATGCCAAATGTTGCTGAGGTTTTTTTTTTTTTTTGGAGTGCTTGTTCTCTCTTGAAAAAAAAAATCATTTTTAAAAATATAATTTTTTATGATTTTAATGTATTGATATTAAAAATAAAAAATTTATTTTTAATATATATAAAAATGAATGAAAAAAAATACTTTTTTATCTTCCAAAAAATAAAAATAAAAAATTAACAAGACCATCCTAAATTGTCATGCTAGAATTTTTTTTTCTTGGAAAGAAAAGTTTTCTAGTTATTTATTTTATTTATTGTGCTAAATATAGAAGAACGACATGATCATTAATTGTGCATAAAATATATTTTTTATTTGAAACCGTTGTATTTACGTTTGATTTACGATGAAAAATACAATTAAAAGTTACATTTCGCAACTCTAATGCTCATGGAACATAACCTACATCTGGCCACCAAGCTTTCTTTGATTTCCCAAATTATTTGCATATGCTCATATGTTTCTGGTTATTTATTTCCC
>NW_011501189.1:45369-54074 GCF_000495115.2 Populus euphratica
ATAGAAGAACACCAGCAACATAGGGAAAACATGGTATGATACGAGAAACTTTGCAAACAATGAATGAATGCTACCCCTGAAGGATTTCAAACTACTAAATATATAATATGTAGTATAGAAGAACACCAGCAACATAGGGAAAACATGGTATGATACGAGAAACTTTGCAAACAATGAATGAATGCTACCCCTGAAGGATTTCAAACTACTAAATACATCATATGTATAAGTTAAGTGAACGAGAGCCAGGTAGGGAACACGCAGACCTGCAAATCAGTGGAGTTTCAATTTGATTGATAGTTGCATGAACCATTCATGCAATCCATTGAATGTCTTCCAGAATTTGTGATGCATGATAGCTAACTCTTCAACAGGGTGCATTGCAATGGAGATGTATCAAAAGGATTTCCATATCCATGCTTGCACATCAATCCTGCTACTTGCTCAACCTTATACCATTGACCACAATTCAAGTAGGCTTTATACAATATCCAAAATGTCTTTTTTGTGCGGAGCAAGTTGCAATTCTCCATCTGAATAAGAACACTTTCCATTTCATCCAAGCGCTTTTGTTTTCCATACATGACCATTTTACAGTGAAATAGAGGCCGGATTATTCTCCACCGAGCATATGTTGCACGTTTTATAAAATCTGTCAGCTTATCAACAGCATTGCATCTGAAATAACTTGTGATAATAGCATGCATAATGCTTACAGTTGATACAATGGTTCTATGATTAAATGCCTCATTTATTGAGTTCTCCATCTCCTCTAGCCTATCTTCTTCAGCATAAAGCTTAATCAACAAAAAATTCAACCAAGGTCTATATTCCTTTTCTGGAATCAGCCTCATCAGTGCCTCAATCTTTTGAACTCTTTCTGGTATAGAACTCTTGCAATAGGCACAGATCATGGCCCTAATCAGTGTTGGTATCCTGGCATTAACATGGTCTTTTATCAATTCATACACCAGTTCCATCTGTTCCAGATTCCCAGAATGAGCATATCCTCGCAACATTAGCAGGTGGGTGTTAAGATCTGGCTTAACTGGGCCTGCATTCATCATTTGAAAAGTTTTTTCCATACTATCCCACATCCAAGCAGTCAAGTAACCACTAATTAAATTGTTGTATGTTGTCAAGTTTGGTGAAATACGTGAATCCTCCATCTCCTTGAATATTGCCTCCATTTTATCAACCAGCATCAAGCGGCCAAAGACTGATACAAGAATGTTATATGTTACAACTGAAGGTCTACACTTTACGTCCCTTTTCATCTCCCGAAACAATGATTCACATTTACCAGCAAAACCATTACGCATATATGTACTCATCAGTGCATTATACATGCTGGTCGTCTTAATGCACTTTTTTATAGCCTCATCAAATATCTCAACTGCAAGATCCACGTTCTTATCTGTACCCGCAATCATAATACCCTTGGCATACTCCGCTGCTGTCATAGGAGTATCGTTCTCAGCTTGCGTTCTTTTCCAATTAAAAATCTGCGTAAAAATTATTTACACAAATTCCACACTAAGAAAAGGAAAAAGAAGAAGAAGAAAAACAGCAATCCTTTTCCCAAGACAGCAGTGTAAAAAAAAATGTCTACACCAGCATGAGATTGGACCCATCATAGTAAACTAGCTTGCTTCAGTCATGCTGTTCATTTTGCTTTAAATGGATCGACAGAGGAGATAAAAGATAGCAAAAGCAAAGATAAATAACAGAAGAACGTTGAATGTCAAAATCGACAACAGCACAGATAGATAACAATTCCAAATCATACAAAAAACAAATTAGAAGTAAAATTCATTCAGAAATAACTAGATAAATAAATGGAAGCAAAAGGCAACACACCTTGAGGGCTACTTTAGGGGAAGAAAGAAGCAAGAGCTTCAAAAGCTCAAGAAAAGCGGATGAATTGGTTAACAAGGAGGGGTCGTCTTTTTTCGTCTCTTCCAAAATCTGAAAAACCATGTCAACATTTTGAAGCAGCTCGTCCCTCAAAGAAGAAATCTTGTTGACCGGATCCTCCCTCTTCTTGGATTTGAGGTCGTTATTATTGTTCCTCAGAGGAGAAATCTTGTTGGTCGGATCCTTCCTCTCCTTGGATTTGATGTTGTTATTATTGTTATTACTGCTACTATTATCATTAATAGTGAGCTTGTGTACGAAAAGTCCGATCACGTTGGAAATGAGGTGTTCCGCGGAGGCGGAGGCGGAGGCGGAGGGGGGTGAAGATTGGAAAAATCTGTAAAAAGGGTGCTTGGCGAGGATTGAAGAGGAAGGAGAAGTGGTGATGGTTCTGGGAGTCGGGGAAGGGGAAGGTCTTCGGAGGCAGATAAGCTCTGCGTCTGAGAATTTGAAAAATCTTCGCTTCATTTGGTTGGTTGATCTGAGAGAGGAGGTACGAGGGGTAGGATTTTTAGGAAGGTTTTACGAGACCAGACGCAGAGGTAGAGATATATTGGGAGGTGTTTGGCTACTTTGATTTATCAATTCAAAACTAGTAAATGGTATCTTAAATTAATAAATTTTGAGTATTATAAAAGATAAAAATAACTACAATAATTAAAAAATTGTCAGACCGATTTGAGGGTGTAACTTAATAAATAGTTTGGGTTATAAAATTGTTAAATTAATTAATGAGTTCTCAAGTCGACTAAATTACTAGTTAAGTTATTAAATTAGTTGAATTTAATAAAAATAAATATTAAAATTATTTTTAAATCAAGTTCAAAATTATAAATTTATTAAATAAATTTGGTATACTATATCAAATTTAATAATTATGTTGTTATCAATATACTAATTTTTTTAAGTGGCTTTGATGACCAAATATAAGTTTTAAAATTCTATAGAGTGGCCATATTTATATAATAGACTTAGAGCAATGCATATGGACAGAGGTAGAAAAAATAGAAGAGACAAGGTATAAAAAAAGATTGAGATAGAATTTTATTGGATAGTAATATATAAGATAAAGTAATTATTTTTGTATTTTATTGATTATGATAGATAAAAAAAAATAGAATATAAAAAAGTTTATTTTATATTTAATATGTATTGTTGTCACACTTATATATTTAAAAAATAATTCAATATTTATTTAGTTTATATTGAGTGTTGAAATTAATAATATAATAACTCTAATTATAAGATTAGGACTAACTTCCCAATTTAACTATGGACCTGAACCAGTCTAAATTTAAGAAAAAATAAAAGAAAGATTAAATTGACCTAGTCTAGTCAAAAACCAGCTCAACTTGGGATAAAACACAGGTTAGAATCCCATTAAATTTTTAAAAAAATATATTTTTTTGGTCAACCAAGTTGATCTTTCATACTCGTAACTTGAACCTTGTCTCAAGTTAACTCTTGATTTGGATTTTAAAATTATGATAATAATCATTTTTATTCATATGTTGACTCTAGTCAATCCGTTCTAACACTTTCTATCTATGACCAGTGTCTTATTCCAGTTAACCCTTAGTTGAATTTTAAAATTATGATAATAATAATTTTTTTATCTCTGCATTAATCCAGGTTAACCCTATTGATTCATGACTCAGGCTTTGCCTTGGGTTGACCCTCAAATCAAATTTTAAAACTATAATATTAACCACTTTTATTTTATGTCAATTTGAGTCAACCCGAATTGACTCTTCTGACATGTGATACAGGCCTTACCCTGTTCAGTCGACCCTCAAGTCGTATTTTAAAATTATAATAATAATTATCTTTGTTTTTATATTGATCTAGATCAATGATTATCTTCACTTGTGACCCAAGTCTTATCCTAGATAGACTTTGAAATTAGATTTTAAAATTATAATAATAATTACTTTTAGTATAAAGATAAAAATAATTATTATCATAATTTTTAAATTTAATTTTATTATATTTACCCTTGACTAGTGACCTGAGCTTTGCTCCGGATCGAACTTTCAATTAAATTTTAAAACTTTATCCTTATATATTTTAGTCGGATAATTTTGAAATTAAAAATTTTTTATAATGATATTTTAGAAATAAAAAAATAATAAATATTGTCTCTAAATACGTATTTGACAGCACAGAAATTTACCTCAAAATTGTTCAAAAAACAAATTTATTTTTATATCTTTATTTATCTTTTCAATCACATATATATTTCTATCTTTACTATTTTCATCTTTTTTATTTTCTTATTTCAAAATAGTAATCAAATACTACCTTGATAACAAAACTTAGTTTCTTGTCTTTCATTCTTTCTTGATTAAGTAACGTGGTAATTTGGGATAGATCAATGAATTTGATTTTTTTTTAATTAATATAAATATTTGAATTATTTTATATTTTCATTAATTCAACAAGCTCTAAAATTAATAATTATATAAACTTTGAATGACTCAAATTTAAATTAATAATCTCAAAAATAAACCTAAAAATTAACCAATTAACCTACACCCGTCTTGATTCCTTCCTTCTACTATGCTCGAATTGCATGAAATTAGCATAATGTTTTTAAGTGCAACAAAACCCGCAGCTGCAAAGTGCAAACATGGGGTTCGAACTAAAGATATCACATCTGCTTTCAGATTGAACTTCTTGAAATTACCACAAAATTTTTTCCAAGTGCCAAAACAAATGATCAATTTATGTAGAGAGATACGCTTCCTTTACATAATGGAGCTCACGCAGTTACATATCAGAGTACAACTCCATCAAGCAGGGGAGAAAGCTTTGCAAAAAGATCATGGCTGGCATTGACATTTTGGAGCTTATGGTGATATTAGACAAACAGCATTACAGAAATTTCTTTTACTTTCTTTTTCGTTTTTTTATTAGCAAGTAAACTAGACAGCGAAAAAACTCATCGCTTGAGCTAAAATTTGCTCGAGTTTATAAAGCAACTAAGTCTGCAATAGGCTACATGAAAGAAAAGGTTTCGCCTACATGACAAAGTAAAAAGGATACAAAACGATCCGGCTTCTAACGCAGCCAGAAATACAAAAATGCTATTGCTTCCATCAACTAACAGAACCCCAAAACTGAGAACTTCCGGTTCCCCTTACAATAGGAAGGACGGATGATACCAGAAATCAATAGGTGCCAGTAGGATCAGGCTAAAACACCAGTTTGTATGTTCAAAACATATCCTCATATTACACGCTGGAAAGTGTCAGAAGTTTTCTTGTAGTGACTCTTCGTTATCCCCAAGCACTTCAAATTATTGATGACTTCTTTTAAGCAACATTCGTTCAGAAAAGACGAACCAACTCAAGAGGAAAAGTTCAGAAATTTTGTAATGCATTTCAACACCAGAACATGCAAAACAAGGTAAACAGTACCTATGAAGGTGCAATGCGTAGATATCTCCTCTCATAAAGACCGATAATTTGGTCAGCTACAGCCCACATAATGGCTTGACCAGGAGGTATTCTCATAAGCCGAGGCAGCAGTCCCTTCCACAAGGCAAGAAGACCTTCCTCAGCATATATTGTTCTGATAGCGTGTACCATCCCTTTGTACTTCAATTCACCCCCTTCTCGGCTTTGAGCCATTAGCCTTGTTTTGACAACATCAAATGGGCCAGTGCAGACTGGACCCGCGGTTCCAGCAAGAAATCCAGATATCATAGACTGCCATGGTTGGAGAACTCTCCCATCACCTTCGTGTTTCTTCCACAAGAGTACATCGAAAGCATTTTTGGCTGTAAACATGGCTGCCTGGTTTGTCCCATTACGCATGACAGTTGGGGCAGCCCCTGCCCAGAGCCCAAGAACGCCTTCTTCACGGATGATCGTACGAGCACAATGTATGGGACCCTTGTACTTCAGAAGCTCAGGACTCAACCCTTTCTGCTGCTGCAGTCTAATTTTTACAACCTGCACCGATCAGAAATCAGATTAAATTCAAAGGCAATCACCTTTTTTCCCTGAAGAGCTTGTATAGATAGCTGCTACATCTGATGTAAAACATATTAAATTCAAACCTAAGCACCTTTTTTTCCCAGAAGAGTTTGTATAGATAGCTGATACATCAAAAATCAGATGTAGCAGCACCATACAAAAACAGAAATCCTTATGAATAAAAATCCAATTGCTCTAGCTAAGAGATCAATCTTGGCACAATGGCCAACCATAACACCACATATGCACCGAAATCATGAAAATTATATTTCTTTTTTTAATCCCAATTTCCATTCTAATCAGCATACTTTCTGAGAATACAAGATTCCTCTGACTGGGTTGCTACACAGACGAGGCATGTGATTGGTAGCACTTTAGCAGCTAATAAATTAACTCTATTAATGGCTGTCCAGTTCTTTTGTATCAAGGAACAGTGTGCACCTGGGGTAGTGATATTATTTGTAATTTCCTGGTTAGCAAGTTCCAAGTTGATCAGATGAAAAGTTACCTTGGGAAAAAAGCTTAGTGACCTCATTATATCAGACAAATGTAATTCCATGGAGCCACGGACTGTTCAATCAACTTTAGATTTTAACATTATTATCCAACTTAAGAGAAAAACATACTGATAGAAGCGAAATTTTAAAGGACAGGGAGATGAGGCTTGGACGAGGTGGGATAGGGCATCTAGGTACCACTGCACCAAACCTGAGAGTAAAGTCTCAAACTACAATTAATCATAGCTTGCTTCCCTTCACACATAAGAGGTCCAAACTCTTCAGGAATTAGTAAAACAAGCTAGCACCAAAAATAAGGGATGGGCAAAGCAGAACCTAGGTGGTTGGCCCTCAGTAAATGGATTTCCAAAACTGTTCTATGATAAGTTGCACTTTGTGAAATCTACAATCAACAAAAAATAAACTGCAACTCATTTTTTAAGAACAAAAAAGAAGCACCCCCGCAACAAATAACATGATCCTGCATGTGTAAATTAATCTTGATTCATCTACTTTCATCGTATACTAAGGCAAGATCCCATGTCAAAACACTCCACTTAACTAGATCAAGAGAAGGTCTATTTTTTTTCTTTAACCCCCATTATTACCCGCATCATGAAATATCCAACATAATTCCTCTTAACACTTCCACTTTCAAAAATCTCCTTGTTGCAGAACTTTAAAAAGAAAAGGCTAAAACACTCATATGGTTGCCCACTCAAATATAAAGACTCAAAAGTCCCCTTGAACCCACTCGGTAACATAAATACTAGACTATTAATAACCCCTCATCTCACAAGCCATACCCCATTGCCATTTCCCACTAAACTAATAAGAACAAGACTGGGAAAACCAAGTACTAGAAGCTGAAACATAAGTATCGAAACAAAATCATCCTCAGAAGCAAAATCTCTGAAGAAAAATCAGATTCAAGTACAAGGAACATTCCTTAAACATCAAATTTCACAGTTCTCACTTAAAAAAAAAATCGGCAAACAGTCATTCACTGACCTCAAAAGGAGTAACAATAGCAAGGGCCTCAAGAACTCCAGCACCAAACCCGGACATCAACCTCCCGTGATTACTCAACTTGCCAGTTTCCGAATCCTTAAACGCGGACTGAAACACCGCATTAGACCCCATACGAAGCGCATATTTCAAGGTCAGGTGAGTAGCAAACGGTGTCAGCCCTTTCCATAAAGCCCGGACCCCTTCCGTTCTCACAATCGTCGACCCACAATGGATTATTCCCTTGTAATTCCCACTCCTATCGAGCTGCAATCTCGTCTTGATCACATCAATTGGCTGCAAACAACTCGCCTCTACAGCCCCTCCTAAAGAGCCTGATATAGCTTTCATGTATGGAGGGATTGTTGGTTTCTTGTCATTTGATGATTCTTGGCTCATGGCTTTGAGTTTCGGGAACCAGAGGAGGAGGGGTTTCGCCTGTTGAGTTTCTTGGGGGGTTTTGTTTGCAGCCGATGGAGTAGAAGGCGTGGGCTTTCAAAATTCGAAGGATGATGTGGAAAACATGCCCGAAGAGTTTGGTAGCTTTTGTTGTCACTTTTCGACTGGGTTTCGACGTGGGTCAAAGGGGTTTATTTTTTGTCATGGAAAGTAATTAAGCTGTGATTTATTTATTTTAATTATACAGTAGTGTTATTTTTAAAAATATTTTTTAATTAAAATTCTTTTCATATAATATTTTTTAAATTTTTAGCATTTATTGTTTACATTATGTATCAAACAATATAAAAAAATAAACAAATAATTTAAAGTAAAAAAATAATTTTTTAAATTTTTTAAAATATAAAAACAAAATTGAATTGTTGCATGTATCAACTCAATTTTTAGCATGTTCAAATTAAATTGGATTGTTTTGGATTCTTTTTTATCTATATTATAAGCAGATCTGAGTTATTATATATGTTATTTTACTAACTTCAAAGAGCATGTTTAATAATTAACAAAACTTGACTGATAATTAGAACTTTGGAATATACAAGAGAAAATTTATTGATTTTTTAATGCAATAATATAATATAAATAATGCGTTTATAATATTGTTTTTTTAACTTAATCTAATTAATATATATTAATAAAAAGAATTATGATTGAAATCAATATAAATACACACACTAAACTCCACTCCAATCTATATACATGTAAAGACTCACTAATTTAAGAGGTTTTTTTATTTAAAAAACAAACTTAGAAATAGTATTATTTGATGTAACATTCACTTTAAATTAAAAAGTCACTATCACAATCTTAATATTATAAATGATTTTAAAAAATAACATATAAAAAT
>NW_011501177.1:0-35232 GCF_000495115.2 Populus euphratica
ATTTTTTTTCCTCGTTACTTAGAATACGAGTTTTGCAAGTTGTTTTTTATATAAAAATATTTTTAAAAAAACTATGTTTTTAGTTTTATTTTTGCATATTTTTTAATTTATTTTATAAAAGTAGGTTTTGTTTACAAAAAATAGTTGTTTTGAAATAATATTTTTTATATGTTTGTCCATGCATATTTGTTGTCTTTTTATTATATTCACTCTGTTTCATATATATTTTTATTTATATTATTTTTTATTAATTATAATAAATAAATTTAGTAAACATAAATAGATAATATATCTCATTTTATGAAATTAAATATCTTTCTTTATTTCCATCTCTCATTTTTTTAGTTTCTTTTTTAGTTATTATTATTTATTTATTTATTTACAAATATGATTATTAAATATATGGATAAACCTTTTTATTTTCACTTAGAATTTATATCATGTAAAAAAACATATCAAATCAGTCTATGCACTCAAGTTTTTCTTTAAAAAAAAGGGAAAAATTACAACCTATTATGAAGCGCATATCAAATCAGATTTTTAGTTATCTCTAATTAATATTTTTTTTTAATTTTATTTTTATATCATTTTATGTAGTTGATTTTTTTTATTGATTTTATTTTTTAACATTTGATTTCTTAAATATTCAGCTTCATACAATCTTTATCGCTTTATATTTTTTAAAATATTATTTTTTAAGATATTTTTTCTGATTCATTAAGAATTTTTTTTTATTTTTATACAAATGAAGTTGATTTTTAAAAATCAAAATATTTATTTTTAAACAATATTGCTGATATATTTGATCTTGGCATAATATTGTTTTGGAACATAAATTTATTTATTATTTTTATTTATTTTTATCTTTTAAGTTAAGAATTTTTTAAACTTTAAATTTATCTTTTATTAATTTTAATAAATAATTTTAGTAAATATAATCAGGTGAATATTTCATTTTGTTTGGTTATTTCATTTTATTTGGTTATTGTTAACAATTGTTTTTCTCATTTATTTATATAAATAATTGTTAATTTATTTAATAAAATATTTAAATAAACTTTTCAATTTATATTTTAAATTATTTTATATTACAAAATATATTAAAACAATCTATACAACTGGTATTTTTTTTGAAAAAATATTACAACTCGTATACGAAACATGAGTTAAATAGTTGACTTGTTGGGGTGGTGCCGATGTAATAACACTGTTGAATACCTCTTCATTAAGGATTGGGCTCTTCCCCAACAAACAAACCCTGTCGCTTCCTCCTCTAACAAAAAGAAAAGCCCAAGCTGCTATTTTACAAAAATCTGCTGATAAAATCCAACAAAGAGTTATCCACCTATCGTTTTTAGATTCTCCTTTGATAGAGCAACAAACAACAACCATGAAAGTTTACTCTTCCCCACTACCTGCCTCACATTTTCCTTCACTTTCTTTTCCTTCTCTGATTGTCCTATAAATACTAAAAAAAAAATCCCATCTTTTATTTTCTTCGTAAAAAAATTGAAAAAAAAAGATGTCCCTTTGTTTTTCTTTCAATGTGTCCACTCTCAACTCACCAAAGTATCAAAGCCACAAAGCTCATTTCTATTCTCAATTCATCAATCAAATTCAGGTAAATTCATTCTCACATTCATTACCATCTTTTCCTTTGAATTCATCGCTTCCCTTTAAGTTTAGTGTAAAAAGAATCAACCCCGTTAGAGCTTCAACAGCAACAAGTGCTGAAGCTACTCAATCTTCATTTAGAAACAAGAATCCAAAAGATATTAACATTTTGGTTGCGGGTTCAACTGGATATATTGGAAAGTTTGTTGTTAAAGAGTTAGTTAATAGAGGGTTTAATGTTGTAGCCGTTGCAAGAGAAAAGAGTGGCATTAGAGGTAAAAATAGCAAAGAAGAGACTTTGAATGAGTTACAAGGAGCAAATGTGTGCTTCTCTGATGTGACAGAGGTGGAAACTTTAGAAAAATCTTTGAATGATTTTGGTGTTTCAGTTGATGTTGTAGTTTCTTGTCTTGCTAGTCGCACTGGGGGTGTTAAAGATTCATGGAAGATTGATTATGAGGCAACAAAGAATAGTCTTGTTGCTGGAAAAAAACTTGGGGCTCAACATTTTGTGTTGCTTTCTGCAATCTGTGTGCAAAAACCCCTTCTTGAATTTCAGAGAGCAAAGCTTAAATTCGAGGCTGAACTAATGAAAGAAACTGAAATGGATAGTGGTTTCACGTATAGTATTGTACGGCCAACTGCATTCTTTAAGAGTTTAGGGGGTCAGGTCGAGTTGGTTAAGGATGGCAAGCCTTACGTGATGTTTGGGGATGGAAATTTGTGTGCGTGTAAACCAATTAGCGAGGAGGATTTAGCTTCGTTTATTGCAGATTGTGTGCTGGGTGAGGATAAAATTAATCAGATTTTGCCAATTGGGGGACCAGGCAAGGCTTTGACACCATTGGAGCAAGGGGAGATGCTGTTTAGATTGCTGGGGAAGAAACCGAATTTCTTGAAAGTTCCAATTGGGATAATGGATTTTGCCATTGGGGTACTTGATTTCCTCGTTAAGATCTTCCCTTCAATGGAAGATGCAGCCGAGTTTGGGAAGATCGGAAGGTATTATGCAGCTGAAAGTATGCTGGTTTTGGATCCCGAGACTGGTGAGTATAGTGCTGAGAGAACTCCTAGTTATGGTGAGGACACCCTGGAAGAGTTCTTTGAAAAAGTGCTTAGGGAAGGGATGGCAGGTCAGGAATTAGGTGAACAAGCAATCTTCTAATCCAATAGAAGTTTGTAAATTAGAATGCTAAATTGAATAAACCAGTTTTGATACCCCGCCTGCTTAAAGGTGTGCGATTTGCAGAACTCTGAACTCATTTTCCATCTATTGTGTGTGATGTGAGTTGTATGCATGATTCTTTTGTAAAGATTACAAAAATTGTGAATTCCTAGTGTTTTAAAACTTTCCAAGGTAAATGTGTTTCATGTCTTCAAACTCAGTTGAGATGTGAACTGGTTTCCTATTGCAGTCTTATGTAATAGATTTGCTATTGTAGACGGTCTTATGATAACATTAATGCTTGAGATGCAGTCCGCTCGTGGCCTGTCCAATAGGACCAAAACATGTATTTTTTTTCATACTAATGATATAATTTATGGACTCTCTTGGCCTCTACTATGTACATTCATCAGCTCATCCATTCCTAGAAAAAGAGAAGATCAGAAAGATCAGAAAACAGCAGTAAATGGTAGCTTTGTATCCAGTAGTGCCAATATACCACTTGACTTAAAATAGCTTGTATATGCTGAGCTGCTATGTTTTATCTCACAGAAAATAAGAAAAGGCTTGACTGAACCTGGTCATAACAGGTTGCTCATCGGTACATATATGTTAATTGAAGTGAGAGGCACAGCATTTTGAAAGCTTTTTTGATTTCTGATCCACGACTAGATTTGCCTGTTCTGCATATTTGCCTGGCTTTGTGGAATTCCTGAAAACTAGTTGGCTGCTCCATTTAATTTTCTTCCGTTTTATTTTCCTGTTGGCATGAGTTCTTCATCAAGTCATTTGTGTTTGATTTTGCTTCCTCCATTTTACTATTATTGAACTGTGTAATAGATGGCTGCCTCATCTAAAATTCCCCTATCTAGCGGGTGAACAACACAAATTTCAGGTTGAGAGACATGCAATGGAAACCTGGTTATGGTGCATTTGGATTACGTTTAAAAAATGTTTTTCAAAGTGCGTTTTTTTTTTAAGAAAAAAACATTAAATTGATAATTTTTCAAATGCTTCTTGATATGCTAATATCAAATTTGATGATTTTTCTGTTCAAATATAATTTTTATAAAAGCATCTGCATTCCGTTATCATATCAAACACTTGCATAATCATCATGGCATGCAGCTACAAGCAATCACATTTCCTAGAATACTCATTACAAAGGCTTAACTTACTAGACGAAGGAAAGAAAACAAGTGGGATTTGTGATGATGATTTACACAAAAGATCAAGTCCAGCTCTAGAGGAGGAGCACAAATGCACATCAATTGAATAGAACTTACAAACGAGTACTTGTTTTTTTTATGTGGTTACAATGAACATTTACATTCCAAATTTAAGAAACAGGTTAAGCAAACATACAATTTACAGAAAAGAAACCTTAGCTATGAACTGACCAAGACAACACAACAGTAGCAATGCTCAACCTTAATTACACGTACAATTTCTCAGCAAGATGGGTTTACGAATTTGGTTTCCACAGAGCTCTACTTGGGGATCTTTCGGTAAATGGAGAAGACTGAGAGCATGCTGAGCAAAACGAGCAGAACGGAAGCGAACAATGCAACTGCAACGGAGCTTCCAACATGTTGACAGAATTTATCATACACATTGCACATCTTGCCCCATCGTACATGACTGTTGCCCTTCAATCCGATATATGCAACGCCTCCGGCCGTACCAGTTGCCGAGGCTACTATTCCCAACATTAGCTGCACCATCAACAATATTTTTTGTTTATTGTCGTAGATGCGAGCTAATTTATCATTAAAGCTATAATATCTATGTTTATCACGGTTTTGTAGTTGAACTGTAGTGTAGATAGACATACCAAGTGAACTTAATCTTGAATTAGAAGAAAGAAAGGAGGAGCAAGCGTGTCCTATTTATCAAGTCAACTCAATATTTTATTATTTAGTGTTTGGATTTGGATGGAAGGTCTTATTGAAGTAACAAAGGATCACATTAAAAAAACTTAATTGATGGAGGACCATATTAAAAAACTCACAAAAGTAAAGGGATGTTTGAACTTATCAATATGTCTAACAAAACCAAATATAACAAACGGAAAGCTTACCACGTCCAACAAAGCAAAATGGAGCAAGAACCGGGTTGCATAAGCTGGCTTCAAGACTACTGCAATTGATGCTAGGGTTGAAAGGATGCCGTACAAGCCGGCGACGGATAAGGCCGAGATAAAGTATCTGCACAGAATTATACGTATCTTAATCTACATTATTCAAAGTTAAAATGTTTTTGTAAGTTAAAATTATATTTAATATAAATAAATCAAATCAATTCATAAAAATCAAAGCGAAAATAACCTAAATTTATGAACTCTATTTTAGAATATAGAATATATAGTAATATTAAATAACTTTTATGCTTCAACGATGTAATTAAATACTAACCAATAGTTGAAACTCAGCTTTCGCTCACCAAGTTCTTTTTAAAAAATAAAAAATAAAAAATAAAACATTTAACACCTGACCAAAAATCCAACAACAATATCGGAAAAATATTCTAAAAATATTGAGCGGTCGACGTCGCGTCCGTAAGAGGGCAGACATGGTCGTAAGGGACCTTTATCTTTCTTCTACGGCTATCATCGCCTTATTATTTATTACTTATAGTGGCGGCCCACGTCAATTTTCTATCTAATCGTCGTTTAATCTCCAACGTATTTTACGAAAGTGTCCTAGGGTTCAATAATACAGCTTATGATGGATTCCATATCTTCTCCTCCTTCCTTTAGTTTAAAAATAAATTATATTTTTTATTCAGTAATAAGAAATATTGCGAAATAGCTTGTGAATTAGTCGAGACTAAATAAAAATGCATAGCTAGCGTTATTTTATTTAATATTATTATATATTTGAATTCAGAGAATAACAATAAGTACTTTTCTCTCTTTATTTATTTTATCTATTGCAAGGTTTTTGTTAGAAAGTGTAGTTATTGTAATTTTTTAAAGTATATTTTATTTAAAAATATATTAAAATAATATATTTTTTTATTTTTTAAAAAGTATTTTTAAAACCAGCACATTAAAATAATTTAAAAATAAAAAATAATATTAATTTAAAATAAAAAATAATTTTTTAAAAAAATATTTATGCACTGGGGCATTAACTAGAGACATAATAATGATTTTGAGAAACTTGAAGATATGGATTTTCTTTTTATAATAATTTGAAAAATAATTAATCTCCTTTATGAACAGTTATTTTCAAACACATGAAGGTATAATTAAACTAATTAAGACTGTGGGGAGGCAGCCAGGGGCGGAGCTAGATTCATTCTTTAGGGGAGGCCAAAACTAATATAATAATATATATATATTATTAAAAAGTTTATTTATTTAAATTAAAAATATTAAATAATAAAAGATTTTAAAATGTTTTGCAGGGTCCCGGGCCCCTGCTTGCCACCCCCTAGTTCCGCCCCTGGAGGCAGCAATATGTATCTCTTTCCAACACTTCTTGGGGAGTTATTACAATATTCCATTTCTCCAAAGGAAAACATAGACAAAAGAAAAGGTTAAAATCAAAAATAGCTTCTCTTTTTTTTGGTTGGTTTCAGATTAGAATAGCCGCCATGTTTTACAGGTGGATTGACTAGAATAATCAACGCAGGCAA
The DNA here is from genome assembly GCF_000495115.2 of Populus euphratica. Classification (NCBI taxonomy): domain Eukaryota; kingdom Viridiplantae; phylum Streptophyta; class Magnoliopsida; order Malpighiales; family Salicaceae; genus Populus; species Populus euphratica. Next base: position 6,422 of record NW_011501177.1, read on the forward strand.
TGAATTATTGAGAGCCTTTTGGACTTGGTGCACACTGCCTTGTTTATGAACAGACAAGAATTTTAAAATTGGAAATTATGGTAATGATTTGAAATTCAAAATCTTGATCAGAAATATAACCTGTAGGTTTTAAATTAACTTCGTTTTAATAAAATAAATTTAAATTACAAAAAAAAAAAACAGGACAAGAAAAAAGTTTAAGCATGCACATCATGTCATTATTCAATTAATAAATAATTTATGGAAAGAACACACGAATTATATTAAAAAATCATAACTTTTTTTTTTTATTTACGTGAGGTGTCCGGGCCAGCTTGCGCGCACTACGATTAATCCCCACGACCCACTGAATACCCTACAAACCCAGTAGGCATTTAAGGCACCGCAAGGGTGACAGGCGTGCACGCCAGGGCTCGAACCCAGGTGCAGTGGAAGGAGCCTCTTCCACCGCTAGGCCAAGCACTGAAATGCTAAGTATTAATTCATGGAAAATTATATATTAATTTTGTGTTTTTACTGAAATGATAAATGGAGTTTGTAATTAACTAGTAGTTTCGGCATGCTATATATGAAACTAACCATAAATCATGCTCAGTTTTTTTTAGCTGAAGTTTAATACATGCAAGAAACCCACTTACATAAAGGCTGGGGAGTCGCTGAATTTGGCTTCGACAGGAGCTCCCAAAGGAAAAACAGGCAGACGAACAATCTCCGTTTGCTTGGCAGTGACCATGACCACGACAGCAGTCACTGAGGCTGCAAACAACAAGACCCTGAGAGCAACATGAACAGAAGAATAGTTGGAACAGCGAGGAGGGGCTGCAAGTGCCTCCTCCGACTTGATGGGTTCACAGTCAGGCTTATCAGTGGTTGCCATGAGGGTTTGGTTATACGGTGGCTAGCTAGCTATTATGGTTTGATCAATATATATGCAGCAAGTGAATATGTTCAAGAGTGGTCGAGATCAAGTTGATATTGTACAAACAAAGATGTCTACTATCTAATGTGTACTGTAAGCATTTATATATTTTATTGTGGTGGCTAAAATCAAATGGGAATCCAATAAAAAACTAATAATTGATTATTAAATAAATAAAAACTGGTAGGTGATACCGCCGCCACAAGTGATTTCAAGAAAACTGAATTGAATGGAAAGCTGACATTGAATGGTAAGTTGCCTAATGTGATCAAGCTTTGGAGCATATTTGTTAAATCCATACCAAGACATGTTGATTTGAGAAATTGGTGATTCAGAATTTGACTTGTGCCGGTTTCAAGCAGAGCCCAAAAAAAAATATTGATTGAAACCTAAAGTTTATCCCGAGTGGATTTCAAGCTTGGAAAAATATTAATCAAGTGAAAATATGCTCAAACTCAATCAAATCGATAATAAGACATATTATTTTAATTAATTACTATTCTTCTAGAAATTTATCAATGTTGATATAGTATGTGTATATGTTTTCATGTGCTGTATTGTTATTTATTTTTAATCTCACAAAAAATCAAGAAAAAAATACAAGATAATACACATTAAAGCAACTCAGAAAATTATCCAAGTTAATGATGAAAAACCAAAATAACAAGTGAAAAAGTTGAAAGACTAAAATATACAAGATTGGCAAAATTAACGATTCAATTCTGATTTACAAAAGATCCATTTGGTAAAAATATTTTTATTTCAAGTAGGGGTCCAAATGCACAAATTAGAAACTAAAGATCAAGATAAAAATAACAATAAACTTCGAGGCTTATATTTGAGTCTGGCGAGGGTTAAATTAAATATAATTAAAAAAATTTCTATCAATTTAAGGTGAATATTCCATAATTAGAAGAACATGGACTACAATGAAATCTGTCATATCTCAAATTACAAACCCTCATTTCTAGAAATTTAACATAAATGATATATTATTCAACCTCTGTTTATCTTCTTTCTTGGCAATTCTAGATGATTAGGTTAGCACCTTTTAAAAGCTCATTGAACAAAATTTATTATGGATTTGACCAATATTTCAATAACTCTAAAATTTCTATTTATTGAAAATTAATGGTCAATATTTTGGTATAAATATTGAACTTACAAGTAAGCTAATATTTAAATATCAGGAATTGATTAGAAAATTCTTGAAATTATTTTGGATATTCATAAATTTTATTTGTGAGTATTTTTTACTACAATATATGAATTATAGAAAACACTTTCGCCTTTTAGAATAGGTAAACCTTGTCATAGCACCTACATGGACCCTTTTCATAATAATTTATGTAGGTATACAAGCCTATAATAAATTTAAAATATCAGATTTAATCTTTATCCTTAGCTATAGACTGACCATCGATTAGAAACTTATCAAAACCTTTAAACCATATGAAAACCACACAATGTAGCTTGCCTCGGGTAAGAAACGTTAAAGGTGCTAATACCTTGCCTAGTTATAACTAGTGTCTTACCATAAAAAAATTTATAAGACTAGTACACACAAGTTTTCTAATGACATTAACAATTATGTGGCGACTTCTTGACCCCCAACATTGTTTGTCCATGTGTGACATGCTGAAACATTCACCAGTGAAAACAAAAGGAATGAGAATATTTGTTAACATGGATGGTGATGAAGTTAATAAAAACTTCAATGAATCTCTAGGCCTTTTTTTTTTTTTTGCTGGTAATGGATTGGACTTGTATTTTTATGGTTGAAGTTACTTGTAAAAAAACAAAAAAAAAAACTCTGATGCTTAAATCAATTTAAGTTTTTTGTTAAATGGTTCACCAAGTAAAGATTTCTTTGGAAAATAAAAGGATGAATTGTGTTTTTTTTTTTTGTTTGGGTATGGATCATAGATCCTTTCACCTTATTCTAGTCCCTAAGTTTTTTATGAAAAAACTTGTTATATAAATTACCTTTACCTTTCCTAATAAAAGAGGCCAAACATAGGGCAAGGCAACATAACTATTCATAGCCCATTGTGTGAAAAGATTCTTGTAAAAACATAATCGGTGAGTTTCATTGGTTTAGAAGATAAAATCTAATTGGTTATCTATATTGTCTAACAAAATCACTTGAATTGAATTTATTAAATTATATGAAAATATTCATACAAATAATAAAATAAAAATACACACTAATATATGAAAAAAATACACAAAATGAGTAAAAAAGACTCGATGGCATGGCCAGCTCATCGAGGTTGCCCAAACAAGTAGCTTACGAGCCTTTGTCCCTTCCAGCATTGCTCCCAAGTTATTTCTAATGTTGTATGTTAAAAATAACCTATCACATCAAAAAACAAGAAGGAAGACAAATCCATTTATAAATGGAAATCTTAGTCGGGTTGTAAATTCAAACTTGATTTCATGCATTTAAAGAACAATAGTTTATATGAAAATATTAGAGAAAAAAATAGGCATAATTTGTATTAGTTTGGTTTGGGAGTAAAAATTATGGGTGTGGAATGCATGGTTTTTTTATTGGTGTGTAAAGAAAAAAGAAGGGTGAGTGATGAGCAGTAAGGTATAAAAAATATCTTAGCATATATATTGGTAACCATGCATTGTATTTGGATAGGAAAATGACACTTTGCTTTTATGTTATGGAGAAAAATGAAGAAAGAAAAGAAAAAACAAAAAGGAAGGTAAATTTTATTTTAGTGGTCTTATAGTCATTAATATGTGTTTTTATGATGTAAGATATGGTCCCATGTGCTAACATGTTTTTTATATTTTTTTTATCAGCATGAATATTTCTTAATAAAGTATATATTCTAGATTGTTCAGGTTATATGTATTTATTATTTATATCAAAACCTCTTTCAATATGAAAAATATGTGTAGAATAAAATTTTTTGTTTAGCTATAAAGATTAATTAACCGTGGAGATTATGTGTAGACAATAAACATATGAAGGCATGAAAAATATGGATATGTAAAATAATCATGGAGATAATTATTTATATAAGATTGTTCAATCTTGAAAAGAATCATTAAGAAGAAACTAAACTTGGAGGTAAATAATTTGAAGGAAACCAAATATGTAGATAAATAATTTGGAGGCCATGAAGATGATATAAAAACTTAGATGACATAAAATCTATAGGCAAGCATAAGGCAAACTAGAATCAGAGCAAAATAAAGCACCTAGTATAATGAAACATTATTAGTGCTAATAGAGAGGCGTAAACTAGGAAAAAGAATTTCATCACAAAAATAAGGATTAAAAACTTAATGTTATAATAGAAGTAAATTTTTAAATGGTCATAGCGCCACATATAGAGAAGATTTTCTCCTTGATTATCCTGTAAGTATTTAGTATTAGATTTGATTGCACGTACTACTTTAAATAAGTCATCCTATTTTGACACCAACTTTCCTCTTCCTTTAATGTTTTCTATTGCCTTCAACTTTCTTAATACCATTTCCTTTGCTTTGAAATGTTTGTTATTCACCTTAGTATTGTGGCATCGAGTAGTTTGGTTTTTAAAAGCCTCATTTTTAATTGTTGCGTTAAGTGTCATTTTTTTTTACCAAATCTAGATTTTCTTTTAATTCTTCATTATTTATATCGATGGAGAAATATAATACCATGTGATTGAGGCACTTAGTTTCTACATATATCATTGCCTAAGTTCTATATGTAAAGAGAAAAGAAGTTTTACCTATGAAGGTCTTCTGTGTTGTCTTGTAGGCCTATAAAATCTTGTCTAAGAGTCTGACCTATTCTCCCTTAGCCTGTTTTTTCTTTTCTAAACCATTCAATAATAGCTTATTAGTGAGCTCTACAAGAGACCAATAAGAATCGATGTTAAATATTGAACTTTTATCATTGCTCTGCCATCGTTTTGTTATCAAATTAGTTTTTATTATTTGTTATCAGTACCCATGATAATCTAAATGTATAAATGATATTTTTTCACATAAAAGAGATGATTTTGCTAGTAATTATTTTTGTTAAGATTTATGTTTCTATCTATTTTGTGAAACATTCCACAACCACTAAAATGAATTGCTTTTTTTTTAATGCCTTATAAGAAATGGACATGGTATATCTATTTTCCACTGAGAAAAAAGTTATAGAGACATGATAGTGGTTAATTTACCTGCTAATATATCTATTTCCCACTGAGAAAAAAGTTATAGAGACATGATAATGGTTAACTTAACTAATGGTCAATGAGCAATTGGTGTGAATCTCTAACATCCATTTTATTTTTTCACAAACTTTAATGCATCCTTCAATATGGTAGCACATGAATACCATATATCTTTTTAAAGATTTCTCTCAATACATACTAGCTTTCATATAGCTACTTCTAGCATTTTGGGTGTGCTCTCTAGGATTAGAAAGACTATCATAGTTGTTCAAATTCATCTTTGTAACGATAAACTCTCTAGGGAGACATGATTTCAGCACATCTTGGCTTTATAGAGAGTCGTTAATATGTCATGTGATATTTTTATCACTTACGTACTCTTCCCTACATGGTTTTTTAGGTTTTAGGCTATTAGAATGAGATTCTAATGGAAAATATGGTCATTGTTGAGAGGTATGATCTATAACTTTGCCTCTTAATATGCGGTGATCTTGTTTTGGTGACCTTGTATAAGAGTAATCCTCATGGTAATGAGATCTTCTTCTGGGAACAATAAAAGTGTTATGTCTATTTTCATCCATTATGTTTTGTTTTATATAGTTTCTTCTATAAAATGGAGTTACTGGTACATAAAAGGTGTTAAAAAAGGAAGTTGTTGAAAAATTAATGATGGATGGATGAGAAAAGCTCTAAGTTATTTTTTAGGCAGCCAAAACAGCTTCTATAAATACTCTCATTTGCTAAACAAGTTGCTAGAAGTTGGCTAAAGTTGATGAAGATGGTTGAATGTTTGTGACTTTTCCACTTGATATTTCCACATTATCGTTCATAAAGAACAAACAACAACAAGATTTAAAAAAATTGAAATAGAAAACTAAACAAAGTTTTTATTCAAGTTTTCATAAATGACACCACTAATAAAATTGATAAAAACTTCAATGAATATTTAGATCTTTTTTTCTTGCTAGTAGTTAATGAAACTTGTATTTTTATAGTTAGAGGTATCTATAAAATAAAAATTATAATGCTTAAGTCAATTTAATTTTTTTTTGTTAAGATGTTCTCAATAAAAAATATATTTGTTTGTAGCTTATTGGAGGCATGGTTTATTCAGGAATCCTTTTTTGAGAATATTATCTCCCCTCTCTTTCTAAGAGATTTGAGTTTTAAATGATGTTATATTTTAAATAAATTTAAATATCACATTTTTTATTCTCTTTAATTAGATTTATAATATTGGATACAAAATATTAATTTGAAATTTAAAGAGTTTTTATTTATAAAATATATTAAAAAAGTAATATAAAAGCATTTATTAAACTTTAAGCTTAATTGTTTTATATAGAATATAAAAATAGGTCTAAATATACAATAACTTTATATCCCCGGAACGCAGCTGGGCCACCGACGCCCGAGAATAGTCAAAGCACTTTCTTCGAAATTGGATAATCGAGATCACCTGTTCTGACCCAGATCAGCCACCGATCGAGACACGTTTCCTTTTCTTATTCTATTTGCTTCCTTTTTACGAAAATGGAGGAGCATTGCTTATTTTTATAATGGTGATAATCTATTGCCAGCAATCGACATTATACGATCGGAGACTTTATTGCCAAAGCTTCGTTGTAAAGAAGATATGTGCCACCTTAGCACCTAATAATTCTCAAGATGATTGCTCCAACTTGTCTTTTATATATATATATATATATATATATATATATGTTATGGAGGGGGATGGGGGCCAAGGTTTGGTTGTAAAGAAACCTCCTGTTGTTTTTCTTTTTGTTGAAATGCCACTTAATCACAGGATTTCCACAATCTCATTGCCTTCGAGTTCCAAATCTCTTCCTTCAATTTATATTCTTTCTTGATTGTTTTTTGGATTTGAATCTTAAAATCAAACTTCATTAAAAAAAAATGTTATTGTCCTGAATACACTAAGTTAATATGAAGAGTATAATATTCATATAATTATCCATAAAAAAAAAACATTTAGTCCTAGTTGAAGAAGGATAGAAGCTTATAAAACAAATACCCATAATTGTATTACGGGAAAAAGGATATTTCGATCTTTTTATCCAATCTTTACTTTAGTTGTATCATTTAAAATTAATTAAAATTGGGAGCACAAAAGGCAATCATTGTGTTTCAATCATTCTTGTTTGTTGCTATACCAAAATGGATTTTCTTGAATGGATATGTCTCAATAGTTAATGCAATTTTTTCAAATCTTGGTTTTATAAAAATTAAAATAATTTATTTTATATCCATTAAGATCTGCTTTTCATTTATTTTTCATGTAAAAATTTGTTTTATAACAATTTTAATTAAATATATATTTTTAAAATTACAATTAAATTATAGAAAGTATCATAATAACAAACACACTAATACAATCAGGCTTGAAAAGAACATAAAAGAATATGCTCTCCTAGTCACTTCTCTATGAACTTCTAACAAACCAGTTAGCTATTTGTTGATGATAACAGTCAAGCATAGCATATCCTTTGATTCAACCTTCAGCCCAAATTAATTGATTTTTTTATATATAATTTTTACTAATCTGATTTCGTGATCGACAACAGTGATGTAACATTTAACTTACATCTTGACTTTCCTCAAGAAACATGAAAAAAAAATGATGGAAATTTCTTACATTCAAATTGGGATAGAAAGGCTTTCACACAACCATGTTTTGATGGCATTATTTTTTGATTATTCAGAATAATTCTGTCTTTTATACAAGAATATCTGAATACGTGGTGGAAATAAAATTTGGGAAGACTTTTTAGAATTTTTTTATTAAAATAGCACAGTAAATATTGATGGAATAGAATAATTTAAAAAATAATTAGTCAAATAAACAATTCTGATCTGCAGTACCTTATGCTTTCATGTTTTGAAATTATGACAGGTCACAAAATTTAATCTTAAGATCGTTGTTATTAATATCGTGTTTTGTAAGAAAATCATCGTTGAAAAACATGACATTTACTTAATCTCAGGTTTTATAATCACCATTTTTTATATTTCTTGTTTTCAAACCACGGGAAGCGTAAACTGTGATATACTACTAAAATTTTAAATTTTCTACGCTAACGCCCGGAATTAGCGGAACTTTTTATACGGAGCTGCTTCAGACAATTGTAGCTGGATGTCTATCTCCTATGTCCGTCCAGGCAGGACATGCGTGGCGGGCTGCTTTCATCTTTTCGGCAAGGCAAATGCCAAATGACAAATCTCTCCCCGTAGCAAAAACAAGATAATTTCTTCAAATTATTAAAGGAAATGGAGAGTCACAGGGAGAAATAAGTTGCAAAAAACAATGTTACACATGAACAATAAAATAAGTTTAATTCGTTAGTTGTCTACGAAGTTATTTATCTTTATCCATGTGGTATAATTTCATTATTATTATCAAAATATATAAAAATAATAATGTTGTAATTTATACATTAGAGTCGTTTTAGTAATTATACAAGAATTGATCTCATAATTTAAAACTTCTATAATTTCATTATTTATCCCCTCTGAAGGGTTTTTTCTTTTCTTTTCTTTTATGTTACCATGCTTATAAAAATAAAAACTTTTCTTTATACGATTTCAATTACAGCACTTTTTATATCTTCCAGTTATATTTTTTTAAAAAAATATTAAATCTTTAAGAAGACTAAGTCAAAGTTTCAAGATTAAGGAATAAAATGTTTTCTTGAACATTGATAATAGTTTATTTTTATAATTTTTAATTTGCCTCATGGTTTGAGTGCAAGCATGACCAAATTTATACATGACATTAAATATTTTCATGATTATCTAATATTTAAATTTAGATATTAATTTATATCTTTTTAATTAATTTTGTTATAATTATCTAATTTTTAAATATTTAAGTATGTATTTCTCATTAAATGTTTCCATAATTATCTCGTATTTAAATATTTTTTTGACTTTTTCATTAAATGTTGACTAGTGAAATGTGAAATGAGTGCGTGGCCGGGATGTGGGAGGGTTGAATAAATCCTTTGAATAGATGCGCTATGCCCAATTAACAAAATATCAAAGGTGTTGACAAGTCATTGTAATCCACGCCACTTCGCGGCCATTTACACGCACGTAATTCATTATTTAGTTATTTATTTATGTATTTTATTAAATCATTTTATGACAAAATTAATGATCAATCCATGTAAAATTGCTAAGAAATGGTAATATTGAGAGTTAGATGATAAAAAAGAACAAAAACCCCTGTTCTAATTTTTGAGTGACCTGTTAGTCACTAGAAACGTTGATGATGGGTAATATGTTGTAGTAAATCATGTGTCGTCTTTGTCGTTTACAAAAGTTAAATGGACAAGCACATACCCTCATGAGTCATGCCCTTCCTGTTGGGGCAATTCATTAGGCCCAAGCTCATGTGCTCCTTTTCAAAGGTTTCCTTTAATTTATTTTTTTAACTTTTTTTAAATAAAATTAAAGAATTTATTTTAGATTTGAATAGAAAGTTTGATATTTAGATTTACTTGAAATGTTTATTTGAATCTTCATAAATTTATTTTAGACTTGAATCATGAGTTTGCCATTTAGATTTATTTGAAATGTTTATTTGGATTTTTTAAAAAAAATTTATTGTTTTTATCTTTTAATATTTAATTTATTAAAATTAAATTTTTTAATTTATTTTAATTTATATTTTATGATTTATCACAAGTTGATGACTCGAATCTTAAAGCTATTTATTATTGCCTTAATTTTTTTTAAATATATTATATGTATCTCATAATCTTAATATTTTTAAAGTGTGTCATCCTAAATATATTAAATTTTAAATTTTCTAAAATCTTTTATACTTTATAGTTAGAAAAAAATAATTTAACTCAAAAGGCTTAACTAATTACAACAACATTTAATAAAAAAGACATGAATAAATATTTAAATACGAGATAATTATGACATTTGTATTATTCAGTATACCAGAAATTGCATTTTAATTTTTATAAAAATATAAAAATCACATCCAACATGACAATAGTTCAGAAACCTCATCTATCTTTATACGATAAAAAAAAAAGGGAATACAACACGAAACATATCGAATAATTCTTTTTTTGTTCATATTACACAGCATCGACATCATCTAGTCAATGGTCTTTTGTTTCTAATTTCAACCTTAAATTTGATTCTGGACGTTTCATCAAGATTCTGGTTTTTTTGTTTTGGGCTTGCGCTGGTATGTTGTCGGCTATTTTTTGGACGGGCCATGGCTTTTGTACTCCTACTGTATGCCATGGATTTAACCCACAACAATACAAACCAACATCTTTCTATTTAAATCAAAATTATTAAACCCACTAATGGTCACACTTAAAATTCAAATCACGGCTTTAATTAAAATGATATAATGTTTTAATTTTTCTAAATAAGGTCAATAAAATCTTGACCAGTTCACTCATTATGAGTTAACTCTCACTTGATATTTCTCAAAATACAATCCATGTTATGTTTTAATTCGACCGGCGGAGTGGAGCTAGATTAATTAATAATGATTTAAATATATAACAAATTATTTATTAATAATTAAACTAATATAATATTTTAATTTTTAAAAAAAAGTTAAATACAATTTTGACTATTTCACTTATTATGAGTTAACTATATTTCTCAAAATATAATCTATTTTATGTTGTAATTCGATCAGTCGAGTCGAGTTAAATTAATTAATGATAATTTAAACCTATAATAAATTATTTATTAATAATTAAAAATATATTGGACCACAATGAAGATTATGTAATAGTTTTTTATATATATATTAAAAAAAGAAGAAGACAAAGTTCATTGATGCAGAGCATAGTGGACTATCTTCCTCTTGGAACTAACCAGCTGTCTCTCTTAGCATAGTTAATTATGTGGAGAGTATGGTGTGATTTTTCCAAGGTAATAGCTGCTGCCTGTAACAGTGACAAGAAGCGATAAAACAAGCACGGGTTAAAAAGAAAAGGAAAAGGAAAAGGAAATAAAATAAATACAGACTCATATTAAATTAAATTACTAGTTTATTTTAGAAGATAATTATTTAGAAGCCGAACTAAATTTCCTTATACCAAAAATCCTTATTAACTTATCTTATAGGTTATAAGGATAAGAACAGGAATATGTTACCTGGGGAGTTGGAATATAATATAAATAAATAGGTTCTGAAGTTAAAATGCATCTATGCATTATGTGGTTTATTATTAAAAATTAATATTACTTACTTAAAGATGAATAAATTTATTTCATACTAAAATCTATTCTCGTAAAAACAAAAACAAGGTACAAGAAAAAAAAACACATTATAAAATCTCGACATAAGTTAAAAGCTATGAAAAAAGGGTTTGGAAAGATGCTATAACTAATTTTTTTAGGCATGGCTATATGCTATCCAAGCATTTATAAGTCTAATAAGATCTAAGTCAAATATTTTAAACTCGACTACATTTCAAGCTCAAGTATTATAGATTTAGTAAAATATCAAACTCAATTTTATTGATAACGGGCACATGCTAGGTCCAAATAACTATGAATCTATTAAGATGCGAGGCTAAAAAAAACCTAAAGTTGGGTATTGTAGCCTAACTTTTACTAGATTCGCAGGCACTTGGATCTAAAATATAGCTAATCATAAAAGAGTTAGGTTTAATATCTTGCCAAACTCACTATGGGTCTAGATTGTAGTCAAGCCCAAAAAATTTAAGTCTAGTATCTTGCCAGATTTATAGATATTTAGATCTTATATGTAGACGAATTTAACAGAGTTAAGAATATTGTTTTTCTAGATTTTTTTCTTAAGAGTTTTTACTCGTATTAGACTTTTATAATGAGCTTTTTTTTTCTTGATTTCTTTAGTCATGAGTCTTATAAAAGTGGATTTTAATATGAAATAAACTGAATTATTATTGATTAAATAATTATTTATTATTAGACACTACAAAACTAAAGTTTTTACTGGATTGGATTCTGAGCATATCATTTAAAATATATAATTTTTATATTGAACATGAACAAAAAAAAGAAAGTTAAAGTGAAAAAAAATAAAAAGAGGACTAAAAAAACACAGAAATATTTAAAATCTAAATGGTTTAAGGACTTGAAGTGTTACGTGGAAGTGATAATAGTGTGCATTTCACGTGACACCCTAATGTCCCCTAAATAGAAGAGTAAAAAAAAAAACAAACAACAATTGAATAAATTGTCCTGCGACATTCCTCAGTGCTTGATCATGCAGCGACGGTAGCTTTTTAAAGCAAACCGTATAAATAATATATTCAGTAATGATGAAACTTATTTTACAGTTGTTGGTGAGACACCCGTGTAAATCATATTTGAACGTTTAAAACCTACTTTCCCTTCCTTGTATCCTGCGTCCTATGCAATGCATCTCAAACAGTGAAAAAATAACTTTAATATTCACATGAACATCAACGTAAACAATAGAGATATTTTTTATTATTTTAGCTCAACTGAATGAAGTTTAAAATTAAATATATTTAAATAAATCTATTCTAATTAAAAAAATTAATTTTTATTTTTATTTAAAAATTTAAAAAAAATTATTTAATGATGTAACGTTCACTTAAAAATTTTAAAAAAATTATTTAATGATGTAACGTTCACGAAATTTGATTATAATTTTAATTTTATTTCTAATGATATTTTACAAATGTTGTTACGTGTTTAAAGAAATTAAAAAAATTATAGTTATTGTTTGATGAATTTTGCATGTGATGAAATTGTAAATAGTTTAATAAAATAATAAAAAATATTTTATATAAATATTATAAATTAGTATTTAACAACATTAAATGAAATATCGTTTTATGACGTAATATTTATATTAAAAATTATAAATATTAATATATATATATATTTTAATTATTTTATAATCTCAATTTAAAAAGTATTTTTTAATTAAACATATTAAATTATATTTTATTCAATCTTAATTTTAATTATAATTTTAACTAAACATGTATAAATATCAAATTAATCTTAATTAAAATAATTTTTTTAAAATTATAATTATAAAAATTACCATAATATCCACCACAATCTTACTTGTGGATAGCAGCACCTCGAGACTTGACGGTTTTATCTTAGAAGTATTGAATGAAAATCAAATCTGACTTGATTTCTTCCCCACCGATATCAATTAGTAATTTGTCAGCGATTTAATCATTTTTGTCTGAATTGTTTGAATTTAACATTAAGTGGATGTTTGTTTACGCGGTAGCTTTAGCTTTTAAAGCAAATCGCGTAAACTAAACGTTTGGTAATCTAAGAAAAACACTTTTTTATTTAGTGGGCCCCATAATTTTTCCCATCAAACCGGGGTTTTGCAAAAGCAGCTAAGAGCTGCTTCTCTCCATTGGTTTTTCTTTATTTACCTGGACACTATTCATAATAGTGCCCTTGCTAGGTGATGCTAAGTGAATTAATTCAACTTGGCACTGTTCACTCAAAGAAGTGAAGAGTGCCCGAGTGAATTATAATTCACCTACAATGTAAGAAGCATTCATTTGGCACTGTTCACGTAAACAGTGTTAGGTGAATTTTTTTGCATTATTCATGTGAGCAAAATTCATTAGTGTTAGGTGAATTTTTTTGCATTAGCAAAATTCATTGCACTGTGTCTGACCCCGATAAAAAAATTTTAATTTTTTTAAAATTATATTTAACTCAAAAAATTAATATTTAATATTATTTAATAACACTATATAAATTAAAAGAACATCGCATTATGATGTAACATTTATGAAATTTGATCGCAATTCTAATTTTATTTCTAATAATATTTTACTTGATTTTGTTGCACGTTTAAAAGATCATGGAACTTATACTCCTTATCGGATGAATTTTGTACGTAATGAAATTATAAATAGTTTAATAGTTTAAAATTAAATATATTCAAACGAATCTATCCCAATTAAAAAAAAATTAATTTTCATTTTTATTTTCAATTGTTTTTTATTTAAGAAATTTAAAGATAATGGTTTTATTAATATAATGGGAAAAAAACCTAATTTTCATTTTGTAGCTGAAAACCCAACAAACCCTCCGATGAATTAAGAAAATCTGATGATGCGATTAGGTATTTGTAAATTATTAAACTCGTAATTATTCATTGAATCATCTGTGGTTCATAATTAGAAACTCAGCAGTTAAGATTCTTAGGTTTGCAGCCATGGCCAGAACGGCGCTCGTTTATCATACAGCACATCGCATATCCTCCCATTATGCTTTAATTACTTGCACACCAACACATTCATTACCTCACCGATTAACGCCCTTGCAGACTTGCAGTGGTGCTTGTAGATATGTTCGGTCATTTAACCTGGACCCAATAACATGTATCCCAATAAATAAAATTTTTTAAATAATTATTTTATTCAATGAAAAATTTATAAAATACAGATGTTTCCCGATTCGTATCACAAAACTTCAATCAAATCCGATCTCAATTTGTATCATACATTTATATTCTTAAATACAAAATATTATACGCCTATAAATTCATCGTGCAACGTGTGTATAAGTATAAAATACAAATAATAAATAATAAAACATAAACATAGAAATTTCGTATGAATAAAATTTTTAGAAATGGAGGCGGATGTGAATCCCATGCCGCGCAGCGTGAATGTTAGACTGGAAAGACGGCAGATTCAAAAGACGGCAGCCCATGCTTTTGAAGTTTCACACGGACCTCGATATTATATTAGCAGCCGAATTAGCAGTTGTCATCTCCACTGGAAATACGCAAGAGCATCTTCCAGGGAAGGGGGAGATGTTATTTTGAAAAGCTAAATTGAAGATATGGTATTTTAAATAGTATAAATATAGTTTTTGTTTTATTGTTATATATATTCTAATGTAAAAAACTTGTTTGAAAAGCTAATTGTATTGAAGTGAGAAAAATAAATATTTTATTTTTTAAAATAAATTTGATGTTATTTTTTATTATATGATTATATTTAATTGGTTTATTTTTTTGTTTTCCTTACTTTGTTAATTCTAGCTCTTTTAAGAGATATAAATATAACTTTTTTATTTGATTCTTGAAATGTTTGGTGTGGTTTGCCTCTTGTTGTGTTGTCTTGGATTTGAATTGAGAAAATATTTGTGAATAGTTGATTTTTTTTATATTAAGTGACCATTTTGAATGTAAATAAATTTGATAAAAAATAATTTTTATATATCTCTAATTAACTGTGATTATTTAATATACAACAACACAACAAGTATATATTTAAATTGATAAAGATCTTGAATAACAGTACGATTGAATTTAACATCAAAATTAACACTTTGTAAATTTCAAAATATTACAAAAATTTATACAATTCATATTTACCAAAAATCTACTAATATAAATGAAATTACTAATAAAAAAATCTTAGTTAGGTCAACAAGTTCATTTAGATTGATCTGGGTGAACCCTAATTCAAGACCTGACTCCTTGGTTAGGTTAATAAATTGATTTAGGTTGATTCGGGTAAACTCTAATCCAAGACTAGACTCTTTGGTCGGGTCAACCTTCAAGTTGAATTTAATAACTATGATTAGGACTAGAAAATTATTACATTCTATGCTGTTTGAGAGTGTAATAATTTTTTTCTTTTAAATGATTTAAAAAATATATTTATTTTAAAAAATAATTTTATTATTTTAAATTTATTTTTATTAATTTTAATATGCTGATATTAATATATTTTTAAATAAAAAATATAATGTGTTGCATTACAATGATAAATAACATGAGAATAAAAGATTTTATTTTTTATAAATCTCTATTTATCTATTCAACAATCACATCAACCTTCAACCTTCACGTAAAATAATAAATTGTATTAATATCTCTCTTTTTATCAATAGTTCTCCTTTAGAATGTTACTTTCATAACAAACCAATCATGTACTCTATGCTATAAGATGATATAATTCTAGTCATTTCATATATATATATATATATTATCATAAACGTATTTATATATTATCAGTAATGGAGCCTGTCACCATAATTTGTAATAGTTATGAAAGAGAAAACTACAAATTATGGATGAGACTCACGTTTGTAATTAATATATTTTTTTCATAGAAAAATACAATTTTTTTAATATCAACGATAATACATTACCATTACGATTTTTCATAATACTCGAATCTAATTAAATGAAAATAAACAAGAAACTAAAACAATAACTATTAAAACTTCGGGTAGCATTTCTTCTCTATTTAAGAACTTTTCAATGAGTTTATGGAACCTTTCTCTTTCAAGTTGTGCATAAAGACTTTTTTATTTTTTTTTATTGTTTTGATATATTAATATAAAAAATAAATTATAATATATGTATATATATATATTATTAAAATAAATTAAACATTTTAAAAAATCATATCTATCACATATCCATACACTTGAAATCTCTTGCAACCACTCGATAATGAGAGAAAATGCTGCCCAACTAGGCCAAGTGGATAGAAGAGTCCAATAACTTCCCAATTGCAACTAGGCTTGAATAAACACGCTGCTGACGTGAACAAATAAATAAATAATGTCGAAAACCAAGGATGAAAAACCGTACAAAATCAGATGATATAAAACTTACATTATTTGAATCTCTAAGAACATCGATCTAGGAAACCAAATATGAAATTGTTGAAAAGAAATAAATAAATTAGGAGGGAGGGAGGCAGAGGGGTTGTTGTCGTAAATTTAATTATGTGTTTTAAAGATATTTTTTGAAAAAAATTATTTTTTTATTATAAATTAATATTTTTTAAAATTTAAAAAATATTATTTTAATATACTTTTAAATAAAAAACATTATAAAAAACAACAACAAATTATAATCTCAGTAAACAACAACCGGAAAATCTTGTGGTTTTCGAGGATTAGTTGATCAAATGAGAACAGCTAAGGTTTTAATTAAGAAGATTTCGGGACATTAGATGAATCGTTCAATTAATAGAATTAGGTTATCGTTTCCGGCTAAACTGTCACACATCTCCTCATCTCTGGCAAAAATAATATCGGCAGGATTTCTCAACGGCTGAGAAAATGGCTCCATTCCCTGCCTCGCACTTATCACAAATCTTCTGAGACGTGGCAGCTGAAGAACAGCTTTCACCATTAATTCACATTAAATCGCCTCCTTTCTTCCCCTAACTGCCTACTAGGCTGGGGCACAATCCATCGACCCCATGCCCTCCACTCCCTTCTTAATTCACGCCAGCGACGCCAAGCATGTATTAGTTTTAATTTGTCTCTCTCGCGCTTTCCTACCTGACCAAGGGTCACACTCTATTTAATGCCCCACCTCCCATCTAGTGCTCGATCGACCGAGCTCCCTTTTGAGACACTGCGAGCTCACCCTCTCTCGTTCTCTCTCTCAAGGCCAGGCTAGATTGTACGTAAGTAGTCATTATTAGCATGGAGAGCCAAAACAAGGCCAGTCTTCCTGCAATGGATGGGTTTGAGAGGAGAGTGGCGAGCCGAAGTGAAGGAGCAAGGACATGTGACTTGCTTCTACGAGTTTTAGCCTTGGTGCTGACAATGGCTGCTGCTATAGTTCTTGGGGTAGCCAAGCAGACCAAGGTTGTTCCGATTACGGTTGTGGATACCCTGCCAGCGATTAACCTTCCTGTCTCTGCAAAGTGGCATTACTTGTCTGCCTTTACGTAAGTTCTCTCTTCCAAGTTAATTATGATATATATATATATCAACTATATATATATCAACTAGATATATTACCGTGACCTTAATTACGTAAGTTCTCTCTTCCAAGTTAATTATGATAGATATGTTTTTAATTACCGTGACCTTGATTTATTATCTATTTTCGCTAACATGAAAGAATAAAAAATCTTCAACTTGCAGAATCTCAGCGGTATGGTGGGATGCCATATAAAGTCTAAAAAAATCACATGAGCATAGATAAGAGATATTTTACCAACTAGATATTGTTTTAAAATGAAAAAAAAAATTAAAAACTGAGGGTTAGGTTTTCAACCAGTGAAACTTAATTAGATTAACCGAGTTTTCAATTGAATTAGTTTTAACAGCTTATATCCTGAATGGACTCATCAGATCAATCTAAATTTTACATTTTTATTTACACCAATAACTCAAATATTATTGATGAATGGTTCCTTTTGTAAATTTTTTATTTATGGATTGTTAGTGTAAAATTTAACAAAAACTTTTATCAGTAAAATTGCTAATTCTAGTAGTATGTACAAGATCATAGTTATTAAACTCGGTGACTGAACTGATCCAGGTAAGATAAAAGATCGATAAAAGTAAAAAAAATATCAAACTCAGTTGACCTATAACCCGAGCAACCTCGTAATCTAATAAATACCTTTTTTTTATAAATATGTTTTATTAGTTTCTTTTCTTTTTATATTTTTAGTTGGTTATTAACATTTCTCAAATTTCATTATATAATACTAGAATAATATTTTATTTATTTCAATATGATATTTGAAATTCTTTAGTATATATACTCTATGTTCATACGAAAAAAAATATTTTTTTAATGTGAGATTTGAAACTTTTTAATATATATATTCTATATTTATAAAAAAAAGTTATGTTTTTTTAATATAGGGTAAAATTTTTTTTAGTTTAAATACTTCAATTTAAAAGTATAATATATTATCTTTTCAATGTGAAAAAAACCTTTTAAAATAATTTTTTAATATATTATCTTTTCAATATGAAAAAAACCTTTTAAAATAATTTTTTAAATTTTATTATTTATAATGTATATAATCTTTATAGATAAAATATTAAAACTTTAAATTTTTTTAAAATTAAGATTTAGATTTTTAACCAGTAAAATTTCATTAGATTAACCGAGTTTTCAATTGAATATGTTAAATTTTTTTTTAACCTGAATCGGCTTATATCCTAGATAGACTTACCATATTAATCTAAATTTTACATGTTTATTTACACCAATAACTCAAATATTGTATTAATTATAGTTGTGAAGCTAAAGTTGAAATGCCAGGTTAAGATTTACGACTACGATGAATGCAAGATTTGAGTCATTACTGTAAGTCGGAGCGATGACGGTGAGGAGGGCTGTTATGGCCCTGACCTCTTAGAAAAACTCATTAATATTATGCCTTTATAAAAAGATTTTATTTGGAGCAGTGGAGCCACCCATCATTTCACTAAAATTATTAAGATTTAATTTCTTGTCTCTCTAGAATAAATGCTCTAGCTCCGTCCTGCTGATTGTGAAGACTCAATTGCATAATGGCCGTTTGTCGAGTGAGATTTGCGTAAAACAGCCTGCATCTTGAGCAATTCAAGTCGAGTTCCTTTATATATATATATATATATATATATATATACATACAAGGCCTTTTTACTGTTTTGGAGAATTGTGCGGGGCTAGGCCTTGCCCCATGCGAGCCTGGTGGTCTGCCTCTCATAAATGTTTAGCCAGCTATCATTTTAAATGTTACGATCTCGTGACCACAGAATTTGTCTTTATGCTGCATAATGATGCTATATATATATATATATAAGCACTATACAGACAACCAATTGAAGTGATAGATTTTAGTTAACCTCTAATTAAGGATCGTCGTCTACAGGCATGAAGCCATTTTCTGTCTTCATTGCAATATGTTTTACCTGTCAACTTTGTGTTTGATAGGTATTCTGTTGCATCAAATGCGATAGCATGTTCATATGCAGCACTCTCTCTAGTCCTCGCCGTGAGTGGAAAGAAGGGGATAATGTCCATTGTTATCGTTCTTGATCTGCTGATGGTGGCAATGCTGTTTTCTAGCAACGGAGCTGCCTTGGCCATTGGTCTTATGGGTTTCCAAGGGAATTCGCATGTGAGGTGGACCAAAGTGTGCAATGTTTTTGGGAGATTTTGCAAGCAGGTTGCAGTTTCTATTTCCCTTTCTCTGCTTGGTTCCATCTTGTTCCTCTTGCTCGTCGGCATCACTTCTTTGCGGCTTCACAAGAAATCCAAGTGAAAATCATTGGACCTTGTTTGTAATCTAATATTATAAAACCTCTTTTCTATTCATGCCCTTCCTCTATGCATTGTAGCCCTATATATATAATGCCTCAACTCTCAGTGCTTAATTTACTGGAGAATTTCCCTCCTAGGTGTAAAAGCTCTGGATCTGTGCTTGTGTCAAGATCTCTAGCAGTCAATTAGTGAGTCAACGATCATATAGGGATTGTTGATTGAGTGTTCAAAAACAATTTTATCACAATTGGGTCTAGGAGGCTTAGAAAATTGTTGATCCAGTCCGCTCCATCCATATTGATTTGTTAAGAAATCCCATCCAAATTGAGCTTCTAAGCGTGTAATCATTAATACAACTGTGAGATTTCGAAAATTCTTTAGGAAGTCAATAGAGATTTTTGTTAAAGTTTGGAATTAATTTGAGGTTTTTCCTGTTTATATTACAAGTTCGTTTTCATTCCATGAAGCAAGATGTTCTGTTTAATGACTTCATGATCATCAGCACATATTGAAGCCACGAAGAAAAGGAACTGCACCTGGGAAAGATGATTTAGATCTATTAGGAAACTTCTTTTAATAATTTGACTCCAATCCATGTGACTTTTTTTTTTTATTATTAATATAAATATTTTAAATAAATTTATATATATATCTCAATTAATTTTATAAATTCTAAAATTAGAACGCACAAATTAATTTCTAAAATTAGAATGCACCTACCAGGGGAAGGGGTAGTTTTTAGGTTACAATAGGACGCATAATTTTAGAAGGTCAGCTGGACTCAATTAAATGCAATTAATATTACAAGATTTAGGCCGGTCTAGGGGGTACGATTTTCAACTAATCAAATGGAATGGCTGGACTGTCACCTCCATTTGACATTTTTTCATACAAATCAATGTTCAAAAGTTTGAAAATTCAACTCCATTGCCCAATCAGATACAAGAACTTGTTGCACTAATATTGATAGTTGATATCGATGGTTTATTTTTTTCATGATTATATATATATATATATATATTGTTTTTTATTATTTTTTTAATATAATTCAAATAAAATTTAATTTATTTAAATGATAAATTATAAAAAAATTAAAAAAATGCATGAAAAATATTTTTGAGGAAAAATATCACGACACGTGCCATCTGTCTAGTTGAACAACCATAATTAAAGTCGGTGATGCGTGTAAGATGGCGTTTTCAAGAGAGGGACTTTGACAAGTGGGCGAAGCTGCCATGGGTCTCTCTCCACAGCCTCCTGCAACTGCTGTAACAGCAGCAGCCACAATCAATCTCCACATCAAACTCAATTAATTTTATAAATTCTAAAATTAGAATGCACCTACCAGGGGAAGGGGTAGTTTTTAGGTTACAATAGGACGCATAATTTTAGAAGGTCAGCTGGACTCAATTAAATGCAATTAATATTACAAGATTTAGGCCGGTCTAGGGGGTACGATTTTCAACTAATCAAATGGAATGGCTGGACTGTCACCTCCATTTGACATTTTTTCATACAAATCAATGTTCAAAAGTTTGAAAATTCAACTCCATTGCCCAATCAGATACAAGAACTTGTTGCACTAATATTGATAGTTGATATCGATGGTTTATTTTTTTCATGATTATATATATATATATATATATATATATATAGTTTTGTGATTGTATAGTTTCTTACACTAATATTGTCTTACTTTTGATACTAATATTGTCTTTGTCAATGATTGTAATGTCCCCTTCCCCGCGACTTCCAATCCGAATTGCTTGGTCGACCTCAAAATAATATGATAAGAGATTCCTTGGCAATTCCTACGCCAAGAGGTTTAACTCCCGATTAAAAATTGCTATATAGCAGGAACATTTTCAGCAAATGTTAAATTTTTAATTAAAAATATATTAAAATGGTCATTTATTAATTTAATCGAGATCATTAAAAAAATATTTATTTAATATATCTTAAAACAGAAGGAACAATTTGTAAAATACATTGAGAAAACTGGGTTAAACTGCAAAAACTAGGAGAGAAGATCAACCATGTCTGGGCGCACTCTACACATGGCCTCAGCTGGCTCTACTCTGCACATGAGTGTGTGCATCTTGTCAGTCATGTCGATGTCCTTTCCATCAACCTTCTCCCACTCGAAGCATTGAATCAACGAGCCCAGTGTTATGGCCATTATTCTCTGTGCCAGCCCCTCCCCGGGACAAGCTCTCCTTCCCATCCCGAAAGGCATGTGCGTGTATGCTTCGGATTTCCAGTTTTCAAATCTCTCAGGCTTAAAACTTGTTGGGTCATTCCACAGAGTAGGATCTCTATGAATAGCCCACGCATTTGCAAACAGAATTGTACCAGCTGGGACATCGTATCCTCCAATGGTACAGTCTGCAGATGACATATGTGGTGCTAGGAGTGGAACAACTGGATGTAATCGTAAGCTCTCAAGGATGACACTTTGAAGGTAGGGTAGTTTCGAAATATCTGCTTCATCTACCAAGTGGTCTCGACCAATCTGAGTATCCAATTCTTCTCTTGCTTTCTTTTCCACATTAGGATGGTTCAGCAGATTGCAAACTGCCCATTCTAAAGATGTACTGAGTGTCCTTGTCCCCGCAAGCAACATTATCTGCAGAAGAAAAATAGACTCTTAGATACAGAGCTACAGCTAGAAAATGAGATCTGAGGCTAATCAATTACCAGAATAAGCCCTTTAATTATGTCCTCTGTATAGTATTCCGGTTGAGAATCCTGCAGAGTAAGCAAGTGGTTTATCATGGTATTTCTATCCCTGTCACGTCGATGCTCATCAACCAGCCCTTGCAGGATCAAATCCATCCTCTTACTGAGCCCCACGCACTTCTTCACAAATCCATTATAATCAACAGTCTGGAAGATTGGGAACACATCTGCTAGATTTGTCAACCCCCCCAGGTCAGCATACTCTTGCATGGTCTCCTTAAACTTGTTTGCCTCCTCAATTAAATTCACATCTTCACCGTAATACCGCTTCCCTGCAATCATTCTCATTACGATATTAAACGTCAGGTCTGTAAACACGGACCTTAAATCTACCTTAGCAAAACCGGTGTTGGAAACCTGCTGAAGTCTGCGTGCTAAGTGCTTGATTTCGTCTCTTCGGATGCCCCAAAAGGAGTTGAGGCGGGACGACGAGAAGATCTCAATTGCGCATATGCGGCGAAGGTTGCGCCAGTGATCACCATAGTTGGCTGAAGCAACCGTGGTGAAGTTGTAATGTAAGTGCTTGCCATTTAGAAAGGGAGGGCGGTTAGCGAAGTTGATGTCGTTCTTGGTGAAGCATTCTTCTGCCAGAGATGGGGAGGATACAAGAATCACGGAGCGGGAACCAAATCGAAGAAAGACGATGGGGCCATATTTTCTTGAGAGATTCTCAAGAGTTCGATGGATGGGTTGTTTGAGAAGATGAAGATGGCCGATGATTGGAATAGCTGGCGGGCTTGGTGGGAGATTTTTGCGCTTTTTTCCTGATGGTAGCAAGAACTTAACGGCAAGGACAAGAAGGAAAAAACCAAAGAGTGAGTATAGATGAGTGTTAGGCATGGCTGGTTCCTGCCTGGTCGCAATGCCTCCAACCTGAAGAGTTCTGCCGGTATTTAAGCTGGTTTGTCAAGTTGTATATATTGGACCTTGAATTCCTTCCTCGATAATGTGTTGTTTTGTGAGTTTTCTTTTGCGCCTTTTTTGACCGTAACTCCCCAGAGGTACCCCCGAGTCAAGGGGTGGCTGCTTCTTAAGCTTTTAAAAATATAATGCGATGGCAAGTGAGCTTCTAGCCTAGTGGTGGAAGGGGTTTGTTTTTTTTTCTTTATACCTGTGTTCGAACTTTATCATGCATGCCTGTCATTCCCGTAGTACCTTACCTGTTCACTGGACTTGCAGGATGGTGGCAAGTGAGGTTCTCTTCTAGCGGTGAGAGGGGTTTATTCTCTTTTTTTGTATTTGGGTTCGAACCTTATTATGAATGTCTATCATCCCCGCGGTATCTTACCTATTCATTGGGCTTGCAGGATATTCAGTGAGCCGTGGGGATTAGTCGTGGTGCGCGTAAGTTGGTTCGGACACCCTACATAAATAATAAAAAAAAAAATATAATGTGGTGTTCATTTCCATATTGTAAATTTCATTTCGTTTCATTTCAAATGGTTGGAATATTTTGTATCAATTTAAAAATTATAACAAAATAAAACAATTTTTGTTTTATTTTAAATTTTAATCCGTTTCAAATATTATATATAAACAGTATAATCATAAAACGATTCATTGAAATACTCTAAAATCAAAAATATTAAATTTTAATTGAAAAAATAAAATACCTATCAAAACCAAATTAAAAACTCAATTTGTAGTTATAAGATAACATTTTCATCGAAAAAGAACTCCAAGCTGTATCTGTCATTTAGCTCCATTGATTCGTTCTGATTTTGGGTATAAAGAACTTTATGTTGGATTCTTACAGATCTTTTTTTTAAAAATCTGACAAGGCCACGGTCAGCTCTAGATCGATGACTTCTCTCCCTATTCCTAATTTAAGCAAATGATATATGAACACCATCCAGTCTTTCCAACAAGTGTTTTTTGCCATCAGATGCCATGAGTTAATAGCCTAGCCAACACGTATGACTACTGAATCCACAATAGAGGAGATAAATATGAAGAATGCTAAATTTTATTGTAAAAAAAATGAGAGGAAAAGGAAAAACAAAGACAGGAGATGAGTTACAGCTACGATATTCTTCAGTCTTCGGTTCCCATGAATTTCTTGCCTGAGGTTCTTTCCTGTCCATCTTTCCTTGTTTCTTCTTCCTAATTCATTTTCTCGACTTGGAATTATTATCCTTTTGGTTGGTCAATCACGTCTATAAGTTATTTAATTTCATTACCATGAATTATTATTATTATTATTATTTTTAAAAGAACAGATTATCTTGTCTTCATCATCCTAACCACAATTACCAGTCTAGGTTTTACTGTTTTTAAAATTCTTGTCTCTACTATATAGATATGATATAGGAGTAGCATTTCAAGATTAGGTTTTCTTCAAATAAAGAATGTATATGATTAATTCTGAAGTTTTGATCTTCCTACTATGTTACTTTGGATTTTTTTTTGGTCTTTCTCAATTGAGAAGACTTTGAATTCTAAAATTGAATGCTATGAATTATTCATTCCATGAAAGTATTAAAAGATAGCTAAAATACAAGGAAATTCTAAAGTTGAATACTAAGAATTATTCATTCTATGAAAGTATTAAAAGATAGCTAAAATACAAGGAAGTTTATTACCAATAAAACATGATCTGAGTGAGATTTTTGATAAGAGAACATATTTTTGAATTTTTTAGTGGTTATGGAAACTAGTTATCTCATTACAAGCCTAATAAATCTATCAGCCTACTTGATAAACAGGTCTTGAAAATCCTATGAATTGATTGAATTCTAGAACAATTGTTGTCGATGATTCTGTTAAATGATTTTCTTATGCCTTGTATCCTCCTCTAAATAGACTCCTTTTGCCTTCACATTACCTAGGAATTTGCAGTACATGGACTCCTTTTTACGTAAGTTTGGACTTCTACAAAATCTGATAAGTTTGGTCCATTCTTCGTGTCCCATACTTCATCTCTTCTTAATTAATTTTATATGTAACATTTGTCAGCTTCTTTAATTTCTTTCTTTAATTTCTTAGGCCAAAAGATGTTGGGATGTTGTCATTTAATAAGCAACAACAATTGCTGCCTACCCCAAAAAAGAGAATTGTTATCATCAAAAGGCTACAATGGTAATTACAATAACTATTGATAAAATAATGTAACTCATGTATTGTCATCATTAATTCCATAATTTATAGCCAAGTTACCTTACCATTGATACCTATAAATAGATGCAATATTTAAGAGCAAAATAAGAGTGAGAGATAAAGCAAAGCAAAGAGAGAAGAAGAGAGAAAGAGGGGTTGACATGACTAAAAGATTAATGTCTTCTTCCAAGTGCAGGAGTGTCAAAGTAATAAATAACCCGGTAAGACCGGGATCGAACCACAGAGAGGTTAACTGTATAAATTATAAACAATAATAATATAACAACAACAATACTAATACTAATAACAACAACAACAACAACAACAACAGAAGAAGAAGAAGAAAAAAGAAAAAAAGAAGAAGAAGTTGATGAAAGAACTTTGAGATAGAAGATTAATATAATGATTAAACAATGATAACAACAAATGTCAAGGTTAGAGGATCCACTAATGGTATGCCAAACAAGTATAATATAAACTCTTATTATTCAATTGGAAACCACACACAAAGGAGGTTCCAATCAGATTATAAGTTGTTAACATGATTACATTAGTTATCTTATTTGATTAATGCTAATAATTATAAATCTCGTCAGGTATTCATGATTATAACTTATGTTAACAACAAATCAAGTTCCTTTCATACCTCAGGTTTCGGTTATACCATACAGTATGGGCTATGAAAGTGCCAAGCATTTGTCGTACCAAACAACATAAATCAAGATTAGTTATTTAACAAGCAAAGTATTAAAGAGTGAACAAGATAACAAATATAAAACATGTTAGTATCAAACTTTAAAGTCCACGTTAAGTTTACACTATAATTATTCCTATACCATTATTGTAACCTTTTCACCTTAAAATAACTAACTTAGCTAGACATAATGAAAGAAAGCAAAATAGATAAACAAAATAAGAACATAAAAGTTAACTAAGTAAAGGAAAGGAAATGAAAGGCATAAACTTAATATTAATGAAAGCAAAGCATAAACATTACAAAAAATACAAAGAGAGAAAGGAAGAGCATGATCTTGATCTAGAAACCAAGATGCCTAAATGCATGGCAAATGCCTCCTTTTATAGGCCAAAATTAGGAACTATTGATTTGATGACTAATTGATAAGTAGGTGGCCAACTTTTGACTTGGTGACAATCCTTATCTTCTCTTGTCTGCCCAAAACGTCATTGATAACGTCAAAACTGGAGCCAGTTGCAAACATGAAAGTTGTAGGCAATTGTCTCAGCTTTCTTGTGTAAAAAATTCAGCTCATTTGGACTTCTAGAACTCCAGATATGGCCAAAATACCGAACAGTGCTCGGGCTGGAAGACAGATTCGGGCTTCTTTGTTGTTGCTACAATTTGGACTTGATAATGGCCTTTTTAGATCTTGGGCTCCATATGAAAGTTGTAGGCCTATGTCTTACCTTTCCATCCATATAAATTGGACCTAAATCTGAGATATATAGCTCTAGATATGACCCAATTACCGAACAGTGTTCCGGTTTGGATTGCACCGACATCTCTTTTCTAAGTTTGGCCATCTCTTTATCCTTGCAATTTAAGTTCTTAAAGTCATCAGTCAATATTTTCATTTATGTGATAGGCCTGCATTTAAAATGAACATTTACCATAAATTAAAGGTATCTTATATTATTAGATATATTATTATAAAACATGCTTTAGTTAAGGAGTTATTGATATTTCAAGTGCAAAATGATGATATAAAACCTTGATAAAAATACACTTTTAAGTACTAATCAGGGGCTGCCAAGGGCAGCAGCCTTGGTCCCATGTGCAGCAGTGTGTAAGAGCAATGGGAGTAGAGTTTGAGTAAAGTGATCCTCCTCCTCCATTTGTGTTGTAATCCTTTCTATATCTATTTCTAATAATATTAGCTTCTCCCGCAGATGTAGGTGATTTGCCGAATCACGTTAAATATTATGTAAGTGTGCTTAGCCTCCAATGGGTAATTATCATAATATCACCGGTTGGAAATCCCTAATAATTAGTATAAGAGCATATTGTTTAAAGTGGTGTTTGATTTTTGCTCAAAAATGAAAGTTGTCAAAATTATGTTTTGACCATACCATCGTGTAGAGGA
Organism: Populus euphratica; assembly: GCF_000495115.2. Taxonomy (NCBI): domain Eukaryota; kingdom Viridiplantae; phylum Streptophyta; class Magnoliopsida; order Malpighiales; family Salicaceae; genus Populus; species Populus euphratica. Next base: position 34,490 of record NW_011501177.1, read on the forward strand.
GGAAGAGACGAGCACACTGGTAAAAACACATGAAAATCAGACATCGAACATAGCTGCATGCTCCTACAAGCACCAGCGAGGTGGTTGCCAATGCGCGTAGATGCGCCTTACATATGCCACATGTTTTTTTTTGCCCGAATGAGCTGACCCGACCTGAATACTAGATGAGCCACGTGACTGATTCGGATAAGGATGACATCATCATGTCAGTATGACGTCAGCATGCATAATTAGCATGCCATGCAAGCACCTAGTCATCTAACATGTCATCATAGTAAGACCTACTTGCCACGTTGACATGACTAAAAGATTAATGTCTTCTCCCAAGTGCAGGAGTGTCGAAGTAATAAATAACCTGGCAAGACCAGGGTCGAACCACAGGGAGGTTAATTGTACAAATTATAAACGATAATTATAAACAACAACAATGGTAATCACAACAACAACAATACTAATAGAAATAGTAGTGGTAGTAGTAATAATAAAGAAAGAGATGGAGAAGAAGAAAAAGAAGATGAGAACTTTGAGATGAAATATCAATGTAAGGATTAAACAATGATAATAACAAATTTCAAGGTTAGAGGTTCCTCTAATGGTATGTCAAACAAGTATAGTATAAACTCTTATTATTCAATTGGAAACCACACACAAAGGAGGTTCCAATCAGATTATAGATTGTTAACATGATTACATTAGTCATCTAATTCAATTAATGCTAATACTTGTAAATCTCGTCAAACATT
>NW_011501177.1:36618-51963 GCF_000495115.2 Populus euphratica
TTGTATTATTGTTATTTATAATTTGTACAATTCACCTCCCTGTGGTTCGACCCCAGTCTTATCGGGTTATTTATTACTTCGACACTCCTGCATTTGGGAGAAACATCAATCATTTAGTCGTGTCATTAACTAAGTAAAGGAAAGGAAATGAAAGGCATAAACTTGTTGATACTTCAAGTGTAAAATGATGATATAAGACCTTGATAAAAATACACGTTTAAGTATCAATCACACGTCATCAGTCGCGACCTGATGGATAGGATTTAGTGTGGCTGATCCTATGTGCAACCGGATTTGAGATTGAATCTGGGCTACTCATCAGGCCATAATTATTTTGATCAAATCTTAGCTGTCTGAAATGCAATTTGGATGATTTTAAACTTGTTTCTAGTTAATTTGATTGTTTTGGATGTAATGGTATGATTTGATTATTTAAATTAAGACCAAATATGGTGGTACTGAATTATTAAAAGAGATTGCCCAGCTAGAAGGCATCTGAAGGTCATTATGGAGGTCGATGGAGATGATGATGAAGAAGAAGTCACACACACTTGCCTAGTTATATATGTTGAATTGCTAAGTGAGGAAATTTTAATTGCTTTAAAGGAAGGTAAAATTGGGAAACTCTGGACACCCAATCATGTGGACGATTTGAGGTGGAGAGTGGAAATTGATAAAGACCAATCTTGATGAATCTAAGCACTGGTAGTCTCGCTAGATGTTGAGAAATTAGGTATAAAACCAAGATATTCTAGATCAATTGTAAAGGAAAGCCGCGACAAAGCTAGCAAATGGTTATATATATGGAAAGACAACATGATAGATAGATATGATCTAAAAAGTTATGTCTAAGAGATTGAATTTTAAGCGGGACCAGTGTGACCCCTTCAATCTTTCCTAGGAATTTGCTTAGTCAAAGAATTATCCATACGCTACTATTTTCTTATATATAATAGTTTGTAATGAAGTTGTTAAAGATTAGCAGGATGACGGCACAAGGGGAACAATTAGGTTTTGTATAATCAAGAATCTGATGGAGTGGTGATTTATCCAAAGAAGTTAGATTTGGTGATTGTGATTTCTCGAGGGAAGAATTGATGAAGACCCTGATAATGAAAGAGAAATACAACAAGGGGATAAAGATTGACACCCTATTTTGACTTGGAGATGTATTATGACAAGATGAGCTGCTATCAAACATAAACAAAGAATAAGAAGGAATAAGAAGGATCTGGAGAACAAAAATTACACGAGGGTATAAGGAGATTGTGCATGAGTACCTATAGGATCCAATGAGGTATTATAATGAGACAATAGGTGTAGGGAGAAGAAGAGTTCCTAAAGAAAGCTTAGAGTAGAGACTGTATAGAAGTTGTACAATAGAAAGTCTCTTATGCACTTAATGAAAGACAACAGGCGAAGACCTTTCCAATGTATGCAAGGATGGAAAGATGAGTTGTTGCAAAAACATTAAATTAAGGGGGGTACGATCGCCTATGATGAAGGGTGAAGACACCAAAGAGAGTTGGCATAGGTGGAGTTGTTAAGTGCGATGATGAAAAGCGTAAAAGCTCCAAACATAGAAATTGAGATGAAGGATTGTGAGGAGTGTATCACAACTCTCTCTTTCTATATGATTAGTGGTAGTAATCTCTCCCAAGTCCACATGATAATAGAGAATCTTAGAGCCACATTGAAGCATCCCAGTTGAAGGAGGATGCAACTGCTTATGAAAGGCGAAAACACCTTGGAGAGAAGGTGTGTGCCATGATATGAGCTCAAGATCAGACTGCTACATGACAATGAGCGAAGACATCTTAGAAAGAAGGTATGAGGGCCATTAGATGAACCTAAGATCAGACCGCTGCATGACGATGAGTAAAGACATCTTAGAGAGAAGGTATGAAGGCCATTAGATAAACCTAAGATCAGACCGTTGCATGATGACGAGCGAAGACACCTTAGGAAAAGGTGTGAGGGCTATGATAGGAGCCCAATTACAGTACAACCCTAAAGCCGATGTGATGGCTAGATATGAGTGGACACGTGTATAACCAATAAAGTGGATATGATGAGTATGAAGACAAATCCAAGATTGACTTTCATAATATTGTCCCCATGCTAAAGATCAATGAGCTAGAAATATTTATCTTGGATAATAAGTGGATGAATTGTGGAGCATTAAGACGCGACTGCTATGTAGGAGTAGAGGGTATGCGCAGGTTCCTGGAACTAGTTAACTCTTGTCAAGGTGGTAAACTCAATAATACATTGTAATTCTTAGAGTATGAAGACAAATATGGATCAACATTTGATGGGCTGCCCCATGGTTAAAGGTGGAGAGTTACCTGAACTCTTAGGACTAAGAGCAAGAGACTCACAGAGAAGTAAGATGTGGTTTCTAATGTGGAACAGAGGGCAGATGCAACTTCTAGATGAGTAGACTCTTGGAAAAGTGGTGAGGTTGTGATCATATTGAGATACTCAGATAATTATAGTCATATTTGGGGATATAAATTTCTGTTTGAAGGGGTGTTGTAAGCCTTGGTGTAAGGCTTGAAAAATCATTCCAAACCGAGTATGGTTGATACACTCGAAGAGGAATATTATGTCTCAGAGACAAGCATTAACACATTTCAGATGTGATGTGGGAGACCATCTGGTTGAAGTGATCCTTTGATGTGAGTAAGGGTGTGCTTTGGTAACTCTGGTGATTGAAAGGTGTGGCAAGTACTTATAAACTTGGCTAAAGATGCTCTTGAAATGGTAAGCTTAGAATAGCTGCAAGATGCAAACTTGTGTTGAAGAAGCAAGATGACAATTGCCTATATAAATGTCGAAAAGGATGATTGTTGGGATGTTGCCATTTAATGAGCAACAACATTTACAGCCTACCCTAAGAAAAAGGGTTGCCATTGTCAAAAGGTTACAATGATAGCTGCACCAACCATTGACAAAACAGTGCAACCCATGTGTTGCTACCATTAATGCTTGTGAACAAAGGCTATTTGGAAAATTAGTTTTTTTCATTAGATGTATCATTTTGAGGAAAAGGTACTGAACAAAAAGAAGAGAGGATTTTCATGTTAACAAATATTTCTACACTTTTTGAATGCATGAGTTTCTATGCCTTGTTTTTTTTATGCATGTTCATGAAGACTAAGTAATATAGTTTTTTTAAGCTTGTTTTAGACATGGATGAGAGAGAAATGAGTTCAATTTTGCATAACATTCACTTAGCTGGAATTAGATTATTATTTTTTAAAAAAACTTTTAAAAAAATTACTAAGAATATAGAGATTTTTTTGACAGGATGATGTTGAAAGCTGTTAACTCAGCTCTTTATCTAGCTCAAGTTTTGAATTAAACCATCTACAAACTGATTCAAAATGAATCATTCAATTTAATGGGTTAAAAAACAAGTTAGATAAGCTATAAAAACATGAGATAACTTTTAAAAAAAATTTAAGATGCTAATTTTTTTTAATATTGAGATGATATCGACCTTGGTCACCCTGCGATCTAGGTTATGGACTTCAATGGATTTAAAACTTTGTTGTTTTGTAAATTATTTTTATTTAATTTTATGATAAAATTAGATGCTTTTAAATCGAACACCAACTCTAAAAAAAAAATATTTATTTGAGATCATGATATATAAAGTAGAAAAAAATTAAGAATGAATTCTATTTCTCAACCAATCCAATATTAAGGAAGAGTGAAATAAAAAAATAATTAGAAAAATTAAAGGATTGAAAACTAAAAAAACAAAACGTATAAGGTTTTATGGATAAACCCGTGAATCAGGTAACCCAAGTCAAATATCAAATCCGTAACTAGGTAATGGACTCTATTAGGATTAATAACTTGTTTTTTTAAACTATTATTTATTTGCTATATACCAACAAAAAATAGACGATCACAAAATTGAGTGTCAAACTAATATTGAGATTGTTTTTTAAATTACGATAACATCGTAGAAAATTATGGAATTCAATTCTCGATCAGCCAAATATTAAAAAAAAAAATTAAAAAAAAAATTAAAAAAAATGTTAAACTCGTCAATAGGCACCTAAACTTTTTAAAATTTAATAGCATGTTTTGTTCCAAAACTACTTTTTTAATTATATGATAAAAGAAATATATGATCACGTAATCAAGTTCAATAAAAAAAAGTATCCCTCCAAACCTGCGAATCAAGGCAACCAGGGTTACTTCGTCAAACTTACAAACCAAGTCATTAACTCCAAAAGCTTTAATAATGCAATTTTTTTAAATCGTTTTTTATTTAACTAAAATTTGTTAAAAATAAATCATATTGTGATGCTGAAATATTTTTATGATACCAACCTGATGTTGAGATATTTTTTTGATACTGCTATAACCATATAAAAAAATTAAAATATATTATCAACTCTAAATCCCTATAAACAAATCATATAAGAACTAAATAAAGAAAGTCAAAACTCAAAAGGAAAAATAGGGGTTAAAATGCAAATGAAAAAAAAATTATGGATTACTATTATAATCCACAATGCCAATAGCTATGGAAAAACTATATTTGCACTTTTTATTTAACTTTTTTTTTTAAAAAATAAATTATATCGCGATGCTATGATATTTTTTTTGATGGTAAGCTTGTGCTTGAATATTTTTTTGATATCAAGATAACTAATAAAAAGACAAATTAAAATAAGTTATAAACTCTAAATTTTCATAAACATATAAGAACTAAATTTAAAAAAATCAATAACCAAAGAAAAACAAAAGGGTCAAAATAAAAATAATAAATAAAATAATACTGATAATTATTATTGTAACCCATGGTGCTAAAATGTGTGGAAAAATAATGTTTTCTCCCTCTACCTCTAGCTGTATACTTTATAAAAGCAATGTTAGTCAGGTTGATTTTTGAAGCCCTATAAATCAGTAATGAGATTTCTTTTATCAGGATGTGGTTAGGAAGCGTAGCAGAATGAATATCTGTTGACTGTACTGCAAGAAACATTTGGAGGTCAAAGGTTTTTGTCAAATATGGGAGAATTGGCTTGATCCTCTCAATCATGCAATTGTTGTCCTAATGCTACATGTTCTTCCTCTTGTTTATGTTCTTTTCTTCCCGACCAAAATCAAATTGGATTATTAATTTGGTAAGTCAATCAGTTCATTGAAGACCTAATTGGATCGAACAGGCAATGTATTATCCAATTTAACTGAAAACTAATTAGGCTCCAAATTCTGGGTTATCGAAATCTAAACTACTAGCCATCTGATATGCTCGTAATTCCACTGCCTTGCACTGTGGCTTATTGTAAAAAAATAAAATAAGTCAAACCAGTCTCCTGAGCTTCAGTGCCTTCAGCCATCTTTTTTGCCCTTTCCGAAGAAATGAAATCCCTATTTTCCCACCTCACCTGCCATCAAAAACATGAAATAAAAAAAATCACCAAAGCAGTCACAAATGCGGTTCTCCCAATAGACTGGCACAAAAAGGCCTTCAGGCTTTACTGCAACTCTTTGTAACATTCTTCACTTCTGAAGAACAATAAAATTGCTTGAATACCATATACAAGACACCCAAGCTCATGTCATCCTCGGCAATATTGATCATACAGCATTGGCTTCCAGGCAGAGGATATTATTTACAATAGAAGCAGAAAATCTAACTGGCAAGACAAGGAGGATAAGAAGCAAAATTAGAATAGAATCTGTGATGAGGGACATCCATAAATGCTGTACCGCCAGGTTCATCTGAGATATAAACTAGAAGCTACAAAATTGTCTCTTGAACATGGAGATCGAATGAATATCCTACAAAACAATCTAGTCTGAAACTTTCTTTGGTTCCTCCACTCGATTCTGAATTTAGAAAATTACTGCATGAACATTGATTCTTAACGTACTGTTATGAAAAAGATAACAATTTTTTTGTTACAAGTCCGGAGATGCTAACAATTGAGCTCCAGCTTGGTCCTGCATAAAGAGGTGATTATTGAATTGCTGCTCCTAGAGTTCTGAAACGGTTGTTTCTCTCTTATGATTCATATTTCCATGCTCAATTGTCCATGTCCTAGACGTTTTAGCATGGGATTTCTTCCTTAATTGCTAGGTCTTCCAAATTTACTTTCGCCTCCACGCCCATGTTTGGCAGACCATTAACCATTGCAGGAATGCCAGATTTTAATACAGCAGCTAGCGCCTGATTGATCAGATAATAACAAGGACAAGCTTTGTAAACTAAGATCCCAATCCTCATACTCCAAGAAAAACATGTGTGTGCGTGCACGTGTGAGTAACTTGACCCTTTAAAATAAATGCACAAAATATCAGAAAATACTGTACCTTCCTATTTTCCTCTTTCTGGTGTTTGATAACAGCCATAGGCCATTCATTCACTAACTTCTGAAGTTCAATCACCATACCTGACTTCTTGGTGTCAGGTAATGTCTGCATCCAAGGAAACTGACTTGGATCAACAGTGGTGCCATACAAAAACAAGTTGGATATTTTTCATTGTATTCTAGCTAAGAAAGTACAAAAAACCTCTCTCACTGCGTTAACACTATTCTATATTATTTTCCCTGATGCATTAGAATGCATCTAACCTTATGATGTTCAGTTGAAACAAAATTTAAACTGCTTAAATTGCTGTTGAGGTTTTTAATTGATCTATGTCAATTTAGGAATCCATGACAGCTACCAGACTTTTCCAGACTTACCAACCAAGCAGCTTTAGCTTCAACTATTGTTAGACAGCCCTTCCTTTTGGTAGAAGAAAAATAAAAAAAATACTCCCAGAAAGGAGAAACGGAGTGGATATGGGCCCACAGATACTGATACAAACCATGAACAATGATAGGCACCTGATCAAGGACTTGAATAACAGCAGCAGCATCCAGAGGCTTGCCTTCTAGTATTAAACCCTGAAAAAAACAGCACCATTCAAGAACTTCAGAGAAAGTTTTCTCTCCAGAAACATCCATACATCAGTGTAATTTTGCCAAGAATGATGAATTCACAGAGTGATCACATTGCACTTGACCTATCAAATAAATCTTGATACTGGACTATGCATGCAAAAAAGATACAGAAGGTTGATTACCTTAGCACATGAAAACGCACTCACAAGAGTGTGCTGCTTCATCAACTCAGATCTAACCTTCTCAGTTTTCCATAATGATTCGGTATCTCCTATAAAATATGAACTTCAGATTCTATATAAAAATGATATTTAATTCTGGGCCTCAGAGAATGTATTATTCTCAAATCTCAACTGAAGGAAAACAGAGGTTTGACTGCATTCAGATTATTCTTTAACAAAAACCTCTTTGTAAGAGATGATATTCAGACTCAAGACACAAACATGACTGTTTCTATTAAAAAAAATTCTCTCATGCTAACGAGCTGACAAAACCATACTATTGCATGAGAAAATTAAGACATGAGCATCTGTACTCTGAACATGCACCTACACATATGTACCCACCCTGGATTGATTTGTATTTTTTCCTGTCCCTGAGCAAAATAGAGGAAGAGAGACCCTAGCTCAATGTATGAGCAAATAAAACCAGAGCCTAGAGTTCATGGCTAGGGAAATATCTCAACTTTGACCTCCCATCCTCAAAGACATCCCAATAACGACAAGGAACAAACATAAATCACAGAACAAACAAACAGAGGCAGGCCTCACGAACAGTAAGCAATATTTATTGCAAAACTGGAGGACAGAACAATTAATCTATACTAGTAATAAACAAGGGAAGTGCATGATAAAATGCAATATTTATTACAAAACTGGAAGACAGAACAATTAATCTATACTAGTAATAAAAAAGGGAAGTGCATAATAAAATGCGTTGTCAAAATCCATCTACTTTCTAAAAATATCAACAAAGGAGTTGGTATTTCAAGCTGGAATCCTTACCAACAATCACAGTGGATGTAAAACATAGGCAATTATTTGAAAAAACGAGAAGTAAGAGATTTAGAGACCTCTTTTGGCAGCAAAATCCATCCATAGGTCAAATGCAAGTCTGCGCAGTTTTACCCCAGCCTTGAGAAACTTTCTTGAATACTTAGAGATCAACTCCCAATTATCAGAATTGTAACAGATGCTGCAATTATTAAATCCAAATAAGTTATTGAAATCATTGTTGGAAGAGCACTAGAGCAACATATACTCTTGCACAGACAAGATTCTTTAAGTACCGTCCAAAATATTTTTGATCAAAGAATGTGTACTGATACAGATCCAAGAACAATTGCACAGTTGTCAATTCACTAATACTGAATCATAATCTAGAAGCGTTAATATGGAAAAGGATTTTGGACTCAAGGGGTTGATGAGGTGCTAGCCCTTCAGATTGCAGGATGATCAAACTTGAAATGTACATTTTCTTTGGAGATTTAGTCTTTTCCTCTTTGAGGTTAATGGCTCAATTTTTCCTTATATAATGAGGCATTTCACCAATCTGTCCTTATATCCCTAATCGAGCCAATTTTATCCTTCAATATAAGTTGAGTTTCTAATCTATCCTTCTGATGAGATTTTCAAGCCAACTCATTGGAATTAGTACAAATTACATGAAGATCTCATCAGAATTATAGATTAGAAACTTAACATAAATTCAAGGATAAAATTGGCTCAATTACGGGTTTAAAGACAAATTATAGAAATACCCCATTACATAAGGACAGATTGAACCATTAACGCTTCCTATTCGAGTATAAATCAACAAAACTATTTTTATTTTGTAGCATTTGGAGTTTACATCACAAAAAAAAGAAGAAACAAGCTATAACAACTCTAAAATTATGCACCTGGAAACAAGATCCGCAGTACTGGGCTGTAATGGGATGTGATTCTTTTCCAGAAGTTTCATTACTTCAACCATGAGTTTGACATCATTATGATGCTTAGCATACAACTGCAGCCCAAAAATTCCAATCATTTAACATCAAAAAAAGAAAGAAAAGAAAGAAAAAAGAAATACACGAAGAGCAAGAAAATCTAACAACTTAATAGAAGAGTACCAGCAAATGGTTGGCAGATGCAACACTTGGAGTCAGTCCATACAGATTATGATTCCACAAGGCCTTCTTTCCTGCATCATTCTACCATGCTTAAAATCCTAGCAAGTTCACAGTTCCAAACACCAAAACAAAACACAAATTTTTGCTAAATGGCTTTAAAGGTTATATGTAACTAATAAAAGCAAATCTAATAATTCAAAAAAAAAAAAAAGCAGACTAAAGAAATTCAGCATACACCTACCGAAGTCAACAGCCCCCAAACGAGCACACGCTTTAGTAACTTCACGGCAAAGATTGCAATTAAAATTGTCATGAATCCGAAGATTTGACAATCTCTGCATACCAAATACACACATTAACAAAAAATTCAAAACCCATTAACCAAAATCTCTAGTTACAACAAAAGGTGCTGCAAGATTGGCCACTAACAAATCTTCGGAGATTTTGCAAAGCATCGAAAAGAAGCTTAATATCCTCATGGGTCTTGCAATTCTCAATCAATGACCACAACCATGCATTCGGCGCCATTGTGCGTCTAACATTCACCGAGTCAATAATATCATCATAAATCTTCTTCACAGCCTCTGTCATTCAATAACACAAACCAATCATCACAAGAAAAAAAAAATTAAAACTTCAAATTTAACTCAATTTTATATATACATAAAAAAATAAAAATAAAAGATATTAATTCAACAAACCTGTTGCAGTGCTCTCTCCGCCACTAGCAGTACAAAACGAACCCTTTGATGTCCTAGAGTACATTACATCTCGCACCTTTGCGAAACAATAATTTCCTGTAAAAATTTTATATACACCATATGACAAATAAAATAAATAAAATCAAAATCAAAATTGAGCAAAAAATAAAATAAAATAAAAAAACACGATGCCTTAATAACATTTATTCCCCAATTTTATTATTAATTTTCTCAGAAACCAAAAGGAATAGGAAAAAATCCTTCTCATAACAAGCAAAAATACCAGAAAATAGAAAAAAAATGTAAATAATGCGAAATCACTAAAGAGTACCTGAGGAGGGGAGGGAGCGCGAGGAGTAAGAGTGGAGGCTTTGACATTGAGAATAGATGATTAATTTGTGACCTGAGGATACTGAGTTGAGGAGAATTTGAGGCTTCAAAATCCTGGTGAGTCCACGCGCGTTTGATAGGACTTGCATCGTTTCTGTGGAATCGAGATGAGCTGGTGAGTGTGAGTGTGAGTGTTAGTGTGAGTTACGAGTTTTGAGTGAGTGGACTCGGCGGTTTACGGAGCGACGGAGCTGATGTCTCAGGGTAGGGAAAAATAATCGAGAGGGTTTAGGAGGGGAGAAGAGAGGGTTCTACTTCTGAGATACGGCTGTGTAGTTTGGATCCCAGCACATGTGAGCTTGGAAAGAAAAATTAATGAGGTTAATTATGCGGTGTTTGTAATTGTGGTTTTTGTTGTATTTTAAAATATATTTTATTTTAAGATATATTAAAATAATAATTTTTTTAAATTAATGAGGTTAATTATGCTGTGTTTGTAATTGTGGTTTTTGTTGTATTTTAAAATATATTTTATTTTAAGATATATTAAAATAATAATTTTTTTTAAAAAAATATTTTTAATATTAGTATATTAAAACTATTTAAAAATATCAAAAAAATTATTTTTAAAAAATTATTTTTTTAAAAAGCGTGATATTATGACACAAACAAACACATCTTTAAAATGATTAATATTAAGTTTATATTTATTTTAGTAAGAAAAGCTAATTATTGCACACAAAATACTGTGATTAATGTAAAAAATATCTAAGTGTTGTTAATGTATTTTTTAGCATGAAAAAAAATTAAACTTTATGAGAATTGATTTGATGTGACATGATTAATTTTGCAAATTTAAAGACAAATTGCATGCCTGATAAATGATGCAACCATATTATTCGATAGTTTTATCCATAATTACCTAGTATTTTGACTATGTTTTATATATAAAATACTTTAATATTTTTTATTTTATATTTTAAAGACACTTTTAGATAAAAAGATTCAAAAAGAAGTAAATTGAAGATAATTGACAAATTTGATATTCAGTTGATGTTTGAGCTTGAGCTCTAAAGGTTGAAATGAAGTGATTTCAGTAAAATTAGAAAGCTAACATCTATACATTTTTATACATATATATGTTAAGAAAAATAAAAAGAGAAAGAGCATGGAAATCACAGTATTCAAAGATAAATCTTCCATTTTGCCAGTGTTGACTTTCAACCATTCTGACTTGAATATCTTGAGCTACAAAAGATCATGAGATGTAAACTTGATTTTTTTCGATTTTTGACTCAAAGACCTATCATTTTACCAAATTTAAGTAGGAAAAAAACTCATATAAAAGAGATATGAGTTTCTAAGATGACATATAAATTCTGCCAACAAACAAGTTTTAAGAAGAAATAAGTCTAAAATACTTCTTAAAGTATCCAAACCAACATCCAAGTTTTTTTCCGGTAATTTAACTCCTCTAAGTCAAAATTCAAAGCTTAAAGATTTTATGCAAGGTTATTTCTTCTTTTTTAGTAAAATAATTATTGAAATACTTAAATGTAAATTGTCTACTTAAAAAATAATTATTTTGTAGAAAAGGGATTAAGGTTTCTTATCAAATAAAAAGAAAGAGACAAAGCAAGAAAAGTGGCAGCCAGAAAGAGAAGAAAAACACATTTTTCTTTCAAAAACTTGAAATCATGCATTCTTCCTTCTTTTTGATTAGTTATTCAGTAGATATGCAAAGCTAAACTCTTTTTCTTAGTTGTAAGAACACAAAAATCTTTGGATTTCAAGAACTGTGAGATTTATTTTACCTTTATTTTTTCAATTTATATGACGAACATGTTTGTTTTTCTATGTTTATTTTTTATTATTGTTTATTTTAATTTCTAGAGCGAACTCTGAGTTGTTATTGTAAATAAAACATCGCTAAATTTGCTATAAAAAACGGAGTTATTATATATAAACTTGTAAAGCAACTAAGATTAATAGTTGTGGTGGATCTAGATTATTAATCTTAGAAAAAACATTCAATCAAATCAAACATGGATTGTGGACAATTATCTTGTCTAGACTTATCTAGTTCATAAGGTTGTCATTGAATTAAATTACTAGTGCGAATATTGTATTTGTTTGATAGGTAGAGTTAGTTAGACGATGAATCTGTTAACTAACTAATGTTAAGAAAAGATAAATATTTAGAATATGAATCAATATATCATTTCAATGATCGGTTTTGATTTTTGTAGGTGAACATCTACTTGAAATCAAAGTTAGTTCTCTTGATAGTTTTCTAATTTATTTAATTTAGCTTGATTGTTTAATTTGTTATAGCCTAAATAACCTAAAAAAACTCTAATTGCATATCGTATAACATAAAAATCTGAGCTGAACCTTCATTGTGAGATAGAACTCGTACTTGCTCTATACTTTCTTGTTTATTTAAGCCAGGGTAATTAATTTGTGTGACCGTCACATCGCAATAAATTTTCACATTGTTGTTGGGGAAGTGATTTTAGTTGATTCTTATGCTATGATTGTTATTTATTTTGTTAAGAAAAAACCAGTGTTGCTCGCAGTATTGTTCAAAACATATTTTTTGGTGAAATTAGGCCTTGACCTTTTGTTTCCTAAAGAAAAACGATGTTTTGAACAAGACTAGTGCTTTTAGCCACTAGCCTTATCCTATTGAGGCCAAATTTCACTATTTTCTAGAGTTTTTAGGAAGTTTTTGTTTTCTACTATATGATTTTCATTCAATTTGCACTACTTTAAATCTCATGTATGGTTAATTTCTTTTGAGTTTTCTTGACTATTTATATCTAACCCGTTCTACTAACCAAAGACAAGTGTAGGTAGATATCGAAATAGAGAACACTTTACGCAGGTTACGAAAGGAAGCTCGTGTCACACTATGGTTGTTGCACATCAACGAACACTCAAGGAGTTCGGTACTCCAAATGTGGAGAATCAACCATTGTGCATAAACATTAACAACAATGTTAACTTGGAGCTCAAGTCTGGTTTGATACACTTATTATCAATATTCAATGGACTTTCTAAAGAAGATCTTCACACTTATGTCAAGGAGTTCCACATGGTTTGTGTTGGCATGAAACAACATGGAGTTGATGAAGAACATGTTAAGTTGAAAGCTTTCCCTTTCTCTTTAAAAGGGGCAGCTTAGAAGGGTATACAGAAGGTTTTTCTTGAAAAGTATTTCTTAGCCTTTCGAGTTATCAACATAAGGAAAGAAATACATGGGATTCAACAATCTTATGGGGAGACACTCCGAGTATGAAGAAAGATTTGAGCATCCGTGCATTCAATGCCCTTATCATTAGATACCCGATTAGATGCTCATTCAATATTTATATGAAGGACTGATGCCTACTGACCACAATATCATTGATGAGGCAAGTGGAGAGGCATTGATAAATAAGATAATCGAGGCTGCATACCAATTAATCTCAAATATAATAGCCAACTTGAAACAATTTGACATGCATAGAGACTTCCCAAACAAACAAGTAAATGGGGTAAGTATTGTTAACCTTAAGAACAAAGTTAATGATCTTCCTTCTTTTGTGCATTCTTTGGCTTGTGGAAATGTATATCAAATGAAAATTTATAGCATATGTTTATTATAAGAACATGCTTCGAATATGTGCATAACAATGCAATAAGATTATACCGAACAAGCTAATGCAGTTGATGAAGCATTCAATGGGCATCCCCAGCATAAATATGATCCCTTTTTTAACACGTATAATCCTGAAAAAAGAGATCATTCAAACTTACGCTATAAAAACTTGCCTCAATAAGACAATCAAGGCTATGTTCCACCCTTATGGATTTCAGTCTTAGTAGAATTATCAAGCGAGACAACCCTTTCATGTATTTACAAACTCCAATGTTATGGGGTCATTGAGTTATAATCTTCATGAGATTATGAAAACCTTGACTTATAACACAGTGACCTTATAATAAAATATCATTTCTTTTCAACAAGAAACAAGGTTAAATATTCACAACTTAAAAAAGCAAATAAGGCAGGTAGCTTCAAGTATAAGGAAATTGGAAGCACAAATGAATGGAAAATTACGTTCCCAAACATTAAATCCAAAAGAAAATATTAATGTGATCACACTATAAAGTGGGAAAGAACTTGAATAGCAAAGGTCGAAACAAATTGCAATGAAGAAAGAAAAGGAGATAGAAACCGAACTGACTATAAAGAAGAAACACCTTACTCCTCCACAAACTGAAACAACAACCAATACTGCAAAGGTAATTCCTAACTCAATGAATTTTAATTTTAAAAAAAATTCTCCCCTTTCCTTTAAGTTCTTCTAAGTCTAAGAAAGAAGACAAAGAAAAAGAGATTTTATAGGTTTTCAAGAAAATGAAACTCAACATTTTTTTGATTAATGCTATCAAGCAAATTTCAAAGTATGTCAAATTCTTGAAGGAGTTGTGTACTACTAAGAGAACTTACAGGCTAAAAGGTTATGAAATGATAAATGTGGATAAGGTAATATCTTTTTTTTTTTATTTAAAAGAATCTGTCTTTGAAGCAAAATGACCTATGCGCATTTACTATCCTATGTGTTATTGGTAATGCTAGTTTTAAAAGGACCTTATATAATTTAGGTGCATCCATTAGTGTTATGCCTAAACATGTTTATGATTCTTTTAGTCTTAGACCTTTGATTAAAACTAGTATTGTAATACAACTTGCTGATCGTAATTTTGTTTACCCACATAGTGTGATAAAAGATGTCTTAGTCAAGATTGATAGTTTAGTTATTCCATGTGAATTTTATATTCTTAATATGGAGTGTCAGTCTTATGATTCTTTTTGGAACAACTATACTTATATATTATTTGGAAGACCATTCTTGAAATTTGTCAATACAAAAATTGATTATGGTAAAGATCCTTATAGTAATATTTATTCCATCACATACCATGACTAAGTTTTTGAGTTTGATTTTGAGGACGGATTAAACATGGCATTGAGCTATGGTTGTGATTTTACTAAGATAGAAGAGATGAAGAGGCACATATATGTTTCCCAAAACGTTCAAGAATCAACTTTGGCTTTTCAAACCATCCTTAATTCCAATGCCTTTGTTGATTTAGTAGTTTCATATAAAAACTTTTTGCTATCTATTTTACAAGATTCGTGTTAGAATTGAAACTTTTTCTTGATAATTTGAAGTATGTATTCATTGGCGACAACAATACACTTCCTGTTATCATAGCAAAAGGTTTGACA
>NW_011501177.1:52210-54739 GCF_000495115.2 Populus euphratica
ATCCAAACCGGAACACTGTTCGGTAATTGGGTCATAACTGGAGCTATAGATCTTATATTTAGGTCTACTTTATATGGATGGAAAGGTAAGACATAGGCCTACAACATTCATGAGAGCCAAGATTTTAAAAGGCCATTTTCAAGTCTAAATTATAGCAACAATAAAAAAGTTTGAATCTGTCCTGTATCCTAAACATTGTTCAGTATTTAAACCATATCTAGAGTTCTAGAAGTCCAAATGATCTCCATTTTTTTCCCCTAGAAGGCTGAGATAATTTCCTACAACTTTCTTATTTTAAGTGATTCTAATTTTGAGGCTATCAATGATGTTTTGGGCAGATAAGAGAAAATAAGGATCGTCACGAAGTCAAGAGTTGGTCACCCACTCATCAATTAGTCATCAAATCAATAGTTTCCAATTTTGACCTATAAAATGAGGCATTTGCCATGCATTTAGGAATCTTGGTTTCCAGATCAAGATCATGCTCTTGTTTTCTTTCTTTATATTTTTGTAATGCTTAAGTTTTATTTTCATTAATATCTTGTTTATGCCTTTCATTTCATTTCCTTTACGTAGTTAAATTTATCTTATTTATGTTCTTATCTTATTTATTTATATTTCTTTCTTTCATTTTGTTAAGCTAAGTTTATTATGTAAAGGTGAAAAGGTTACACTAATGGTGTAAGAATAAGTATACTGTAAACTTAACATGGACTTTAATGTTTGATACTAACATGTTTTATATTTGTTATCTTGTTCACTCTTTAATACTTTACTTGTTAAATGACTAATCTTGATTTATGTTGCATAACACTTGGGTTATATAACACTTGGTACAACAAATGCTTGGTACTTTCATAGCCCATACTATATGGTATAACCAATACATGTGTTATGAAAGGAACTTGATTTGTTGTTAACATAAGTTATAATCATGAATACTTGACAACATTTACAAGTATTAACATTGATCGAATAAGATAACTAATGTAATCATGTTAGCAATTTAGAATCTGATTAGAACCTTCTTTGTGTGTGGTTTCTAATTGAATAATAAGAATTTATACTATACTTGTTTGACATACCATTAGTGGATCTTTTAACCTTGACATTTGTTATTATCATTGTTTAAATCCTTACATTAATTTTACATCTCAAAGTTCTCATTAACTTCTTTATTATTATTATTATTATTATTGTTACTATTGTTACTATTGTTGTTGTTATTTTATTATGGATCTTGTTTTTACAAGAATTTGATCTTAAGATTAAAGACAAAAAAGGTGTTGAAATCCTTATGGCTGATCACTTAAGCTGACTAAGGACTAATGATATACAAATTGAAACAGTAAGAGAGACATTCCTCGACAAGTAGTTATATGTGTTATATTCCTCTACAATACCATGGTATGTTGATTTGGTGAACTATTTAGTCACCGAAGAATTCCCTTCAAGTATATCTAAATTCTAAAAAGACAAATTATGAGCTGATGCTAAATATTATTTTTAGAACACTCTTTATTTATGAAAATTTTGTGTGGAATAAGTAGTTAGGAAATGTGTACAACAAGATGAATTTCATTACATTCTCACTTTTTCTCATTCTCATTCTTATGGTGGGTATTTTGGAGCAAAAAAAAAAAAACCCATAAGGTACTTGAAAATGATCTTTATTAGCGTTTTATTTTTAAGAATGCATATTACTTTTGCAAATCATGTGAAAAATGCCAAATAGGTAATATCACTCATAGAAACCAAATGCCTTTAACAAATATTCTTGTATGTGAAATTTTTATGTTTGGTATATTGATTTTATAGGTCTATTTCCTTTTTTTTTTGGCAAACTTTATATTCTTTTTGTATTATATGTCTAAATAAATTGAGGTGAAGGTCACACGAACTAATGATGTTAAAGTTGTTTTAGATTTTATCATGACTCACATATTTGACAAGTTTGAAATTCCTAAAGCTATCACTAGCGATCATGACACTCATTTTTGTAATTATTTAATGGAAGCATTATTGCGCAAATACCATGTGACTCATTGGACTTTCATAGTCTACCATCCTCAAATAAGAAATCAAGTCTATTTTGGAGAAAACAGTGCAACCTAACCAATGATATTGAAGTTTATGACTTTATGATGCACTTTGGGCTTATCAAACTGCTTACAAATCATTTATAGAAATGTCACCTTATAGGATGATTTATGGAAAAACATGTCATTTGCTAGTGGAGCTTGAACATAAAGCTTTTTTGGGCTATTAAATAATGTAACTTGGATTATGATGCCGATGGGATTATAAGAAAGTTGCAATTGCAAGAGTTGGAAAAGATACGAAATGATACCTATAAGAATACAAGGATTTAAAAAGAAAATATCAGGGGTCTTCATGATCAAATGATTACAAGAAAGGAGTTTCATGTTAGAGACAAAATCCTTTATCATTCATGTTTGAAAATTCTTCCCGGAAAGTTGTGCTTTTGTTGGATTTGATCACTTGTTGTTTCTATTTTTTTTTCTTATG
>NW_011501183.1:0-12350 GCF_000495115.2 Populus euphratica
CTTGTATCAACTTTTTGACAATTTTCACAAGTTTTGCAGAATGCATGTATGTCCTTAAATATGGTAGGCTAATAAAATCCATTTTGAAATAACTCCCACATGCTTCAGAATGACAAAGTTGAATGATACTACTTACCTCATTGTCAGGAATGAATCTTTGTAATATTTGATCAGGATAATATTTGAATAAGTAAGGGTTATCCCAATAAAAGTTTTGCACATCGCTCAAAAAATTTCTTTTGTCTTGGGTACTCCATTGAGCTGGCAAATCTCCTAAAGCAAGAAAAATGTTATTTTTATCATACCAAGGCATTGGACTAAGAGAAAGTAAGGATTTATTAAAAAACTAATCATCGATTAGTGTGATGTTAGATGTCAAATCTGTTGTCACTTTTGACAAAAGATTTGCATCAATATTTTTGATGCGTTTTTCATCTATGATTTCTTCCTGAGAATAAATCATTTGCAAATCTTCAAATTCATCCAACTCATTTGTACTTAAAGTAGATTCAAGTTGATCATAAACTAATTGCTCAATATGATCTACTTCTTGTCATTCATTATCATCTATAGGTTGCTTGCAAATGTTGAAAATATTCATCTCTAATATCATGTTTCAAATGATAGCTTCATCAGTCCATTCCTACAATTAATCAATGCATTAAAAGTTGCAAGAAATGGACGTCCTAAAATAACAAGAAAGGAATTACATGCTTCAACAGGTTGTGTGTCAAAGACAACGAAATCCATAAGATAAATGAATTTATCAACTTGTACTAACACATCTTTGACTATTCCTCTAGGCACTTTTATATATCTATCGGCAAGTAAAAAAGTTACAGAAGTTGGTTTTAATTCACCTAGATTGAGACTTTAAAACACTAAATATGGAAGTAAATTCACATTGGCTCCAAAATCAAGTAAGGCTATTTTAATTTTATGTTCTCCAATAAAGTAAGAAGTTGTAGGACAACTAGATTCTTTATATTTCAAAGCATTATTGTTCTGAAGAATGACACTTACTTGTTCAGCTAAAAAAGCTTTCTTTTTCACATTCAGTTTCCTCTTCACAGTGCATAGATCTTTCAAAAATTTAGCATATGAAGGAACCTGTTTAATAGCATCCAGCAAAGGTATATTGATTCTTACCTGTTTGAAAGTTTCAAAGATTTCAGAGTTGTGATTGACTTTCTTTTGTTTGGTCATGGCGTGAGGAAATGGAAGTGGTGGCAGGGAATCAAATTTTTCTTTGCAAATTTCAGATTCAACCCCTTCCTTACTCTCAGAGATTGACTCATCATCTTTCTCATAAGGTTTAAAAGCGGGTTTTTCAATAACCTTACCACTGCAAAGAGTAATGACTGATTTGAATTGATCCATATGTTGGATTCTAGAACTACTTGCATTTGTATTGTATTGCCCCTTGGGATTTTGCTGTGGTTGAGATAGAAACTTACCTTTCTCTTGGAAACTAAGAGCAGATGTCAATTTTGCATGAGTATCTTTAAAATTTGTCATGTTTTGAGCTAGTTGAGTATTGATTGTCTCTTGTCTTTCAATGAATTCATGCAATGTTTCCTTAAGATTTCTTCTTGGAGGTGGAGCATAAGGAGGTGCATATCCATGAGAATTTTGGAAATTATGGTGTGCTTGAAACGATGGTTGTGAAGTTTGTACATTGTTATTATCACTCTTCCAACTAAAATTTGGGTGATTTCTCCAACTAGGGTTGTATGTTTGTGAGTATGGGTTGTCGTTGGGCCTTTGGAAACTGTTTAAAGCATGGGCTTGTTCATGGAGACATTCCTTAAAAGAAGGCAAGGTTGGACAATCGTTGGTTGAGTGTTCATTTGTTTCACAGATTTGACACACAATGTTTTCAACAGATTTTAATTGACCACTCTTTTTCAATTCTAGTGCCTCGACTTTTCTAGCTAAAGATGCAAACTTGGCTTGAAGGTCATGATCTTCCCTAAGGTTGTACATACCTCCACTAGATGTATGAGGTTGAGTTTTACTCGGTGCCTCATAAGTACCCGCAGTGTCCCAATTTTGAGCATTTTCAGCTAACAAGTCTAAGTACTCCATTGCTTCATCAGGGTCTTTATCTTCAAAAGTTCCATTGCACATCAATTCAACCATTTGCCTATCTTTAGGTGTTAACCCTTCATAGAAATGTGAAACCAATCTCCATGTTTCAAAACCATGATGAGGGCAAGTACTAAGCAAGTCTCGATACCTATCCCAACATTGGTAAAATGTTTCTCCTGGTTTTTGAGTGAAAGTAGTGATTTGTCTTTTGAAAGAGTTTGTTCTATGAGATGGAAAAAACTTCTTTAAAAACTGTTGTTGCATTTCATCCCAAGCACGAATGGATCCTGGTCTTAAATTTTGTAGCCATGTTTTAGCTTTATCTTTTAATGAAAAAGGAAAAAGCTTTAATCTAATGGTGTTCATGCTACAATTTAAATTATTATATGTGTTGCAGACCTCCTCAAATTCCCTTAAATGCAAGTATGGATTTTCCAATTCCAAACCATGAAAAGAAGGTAAAAGTTGAATAATACCTGGTTTAAAATTAAAATGAGATGCATCAGGAGGAAAAACTATGCATGATGGTGCACTTGTTCTTGTGGGATTCATGTGGTCTCTAAGTGTTCTAGCACGGTTATTCTCATTATTCTCATTATGAAGTGATTGATTATCTTCTTCGGCCATATTTTCTGAAAATGATGAGGATACCCTACAAAGTCTACCACTTGATGTACGTGACCACACTCTCATGCACGTGTAGGAATAAAATAAAAAGAAGAACAACAAAGCAAAAGAAGGAGGAAGAAAACAAAATAAAAAGAAACAAAAGAAAAGAAACAAAGTTATATACAAGAAAAGTGAAAAGAGAAAATAAAATAAATACTATAATTTATACAAGAACTTACCTCCCCGGCAACGGCGCCAAAAACTTGACACGACGAAAAGATTGATGTCTTCTCCCAAGTGCAGGAGTGTCGAAGTAATAAATAACCCGGCAAGACCGGGGTCGAACCACAGGGAGGTTAATTGTACAAATTATAAACAACAATTATAAACAATAATTATAAACAACAACAATAATAATAGAAGCAATAATAATACTAATAATAATAGTAGTAGTAGTACTAATAATAATAATAATAATAATAATAATAATAAAGAAAGAGAAGAAGAAGAAGATGATGAGAACTTGGAGATGGAAAATTAATGTAAGGATTAAACAATAATAATAACAAATGTCAAGGTTAGAGGTTCCACTAATGGTATATCAAACAAGTATAGTATAAACTCTTATTATTGAATTGGAAACCACACACAAAGGAGGTTCCAATCAGATTATATATTGTTAACATGATTACATTAGTCATCTTATTCAATTAATGCTAATACTTGTAAATCTCATCAAGCATTCATGATTATAACTTATGTTAACAACAAATCAAGTTCCTTTCATAGCTCAGGTGTCGGTTATACCATACATTATGGGCTATGAAAGTGCCAAGCATTTGTTGTACCAAGTGTTATACAACATAAATCAAGATTAATCATTTAACAAGCAAAGTATTAAAGAGTAAACAAGATAACAAATATAAAACATGTTAGTATCAAACATTAAAGTCCATATTAAGTTTACATTATACTTATTCTCACACCATTAGTGTAACCTTTTCACCTTGACATAATTAACTTAGCTAGACATAATGAAAGAAAGCAAAATAGATAAACAAAATAAGAACATAAAAGTTAACTAAGTAAAGGAAAGGAAATGAAAGGCATAAACTTAATATTAATGAAAACAAAGCATAAAAAATACAAAGAGAGAAAGGAAGAGCATGATCTTGATCTGAACACCAAGATGCCTAAATGCATGGCAAATGCCTCCTTTTATAGGCCAAAATTGGGAACTATTAATTTGATGACTAATTGATAAGTGGGTGGCCAACTTTTGACTTGGTGACAATCCTTATCTTCTCTTGTCTGCCCAAAACGTCATTGATAACGTCAAAACTGGAGCCAGTTGCAAACATGAAAGTTGTAGGCAATTGTCTCAGCTTTCTTGTGTAAAAAATTCAGCTCATTTGGACTTCTAGAACTCCAGATATGGCCAAAATACCGAACAGTGCTCGGGCTGGAAGACAGATTCGGGCTTCTTTGTTGTTTCTACAATTTGGACTTGATAATGGCCTTTTTAGATCTTGGGCTCCATATGAAAGTTGTAGGCCTATGTCTTACCTTTCCATCCATATAAATTGGACCTAAATCTGAGATATATAGCTCTAGATATGACCCAATTACCGAACAGTGTTCCGGTTTGGATTGCACCGACATCTCTTCTCTAAGTTTGACCATCTCTTTATCCATGCAATTTAAGTTCTTCAAGTCATCAATCAATCCTTTCATTTATGTGATAGACCTGCATTAAAAATAGACATTTACCACAAATTAAAGGTATCTTATATTATTAGATACATTATTATAAAACATATTTTAGTTAAGGAGTTATTGATACTTCAAGTGCAAAATGATGATATAAAACCATGATAAAAATGCACTTTTAAGTACTAATCACACCCCCCAACCAGCTTATTACTAGTCCCTAGTAATCAAAGCGTAAAATAGAAAAACAATTTGCAAATTCCACAAAGCAAGGTATTCATCATTTAACTTCCATTAATCTATCCAGATAAACAAACTCTCATTAAATTTATATATCTGCTCAATACCTCTTAACAAGATATTAATAAACCTTTCTTTTGTGCTCAATGTATCAACACATAATTATGGGGCTTTTCTTGGAAGAAAACAAAATTTTTGTTCTAATGTTTAAGGTTAACTTCCTTGGGTTGGGATTACTATTTTTGTCTTTTTTTTTTTTAACTCTATATACATATACTTTAAAAACATCATGCATCTTTAACCCATGTAACGAGCTTTCAGCTAATGACTCCCAGACCAGTTGGTCTTAGGGCATTAGGTGTTAAGACACCCCTACGAGCTTAGTAACTCAACTTTCATGTTTTCAAGTGGCTCCAATTTTGATGTTAGCATTGACTTTTTAGGCAGACAAGAGAAGATAAGGATTGTCACCAAGTCAAAAGTTGGCCACCCACTTATCAATTAGTCATCAAATCAATAGTTCTCAATTTTGGCCTATAAAAGGAGGCATTTGCCATGCATTTAGGCATCTTGGTTTTCAGATCAAGATCATGATCTTTCTTTCTCTCTTTGTATTTTTTGTAATGTTTATGCTTTGCTTTCATTAATATTAAGTTTATGCCTTTCATTTCCTTTCCTTTACTTAGTTAACTTTCATGTTCTTATTTTGTTTATCTATTTCGCTTTCTTTCATTATGTCTAGCTAAATTGTTTATTTATTTTTCTTTCTTTTTAACTTTTATGTTGTTATTTTGTTTATCTATTTTTCTTTCTTTCATTATGTCTAGCTAAGTTAGTTATGTCAAGGTGAAAAGGTTACACTAATGGTGTAAGAATAAGTATAATATAATCTTAATATGGACTTTAATGTTTGATACTAACATGTTTTATATTTGTCATCTTGTTCACTCTTTAATAATTTGCTTGTTAAATGACTAATCTTGAATTATGTTGTATAACACTTGGTACAACAAATGCTTGGCACTTTCATAGCCCATAATGTATGGTATAACCGACAATATGGTATAACCGACACTTGAGTTATGAAAGGAACTTGATTTGTTGTTAACATAAGTTATAATCATGAATACTTGACGAGGTTTACAAGTATTAGCATTAATCAAATAACATGATTAATGTAATCATGTTAACAATCTATAATCAGATTGGAAGCTCTGTGTGTGGTTTCCAATTGAATAATAAGAGTTTATACTATACTTGTTTGACATACCATTAGTGGATCCTCTAACCTTGACATTTTATTGTTATCATTGTTTAATCCTTACATTAATCTTCCATCTTAAAGTTCTCATCAACTTCTTCTTCTTCTTCTTCTTCTATCATTATTGTTGTTATTATTATTATTATTATTACTACTATTACTACTACTACTACTACTACTACTACTACTATTATTATTATTATTAGTAGTAGTAATAGTATTAGTATTGTTGTTGTTGTTGTTCTTTATAATTGTTGTTTATAATTTGTACAATTAACCTCCCTATGGTTCGACTCCGGTCTTGCCAAGTTATTTATTACTTTGACACTTCTGCACTTGGGAGAAGACATCAATCTTTTAGTCGTGTCACATGATCATATTAGTTATCTTATTCGATTAATGCTAATACTTGTAAATCTCGTCAGGCATTCATGATTATAACTTATGTTAATAACAAATCAAGTTCCTTTCATAGCTTAGGTGTTAGTTAGACCATACAGTATGGGCTATGAGAGTGCCAAGTATTTGTTGTACCAAGTGTTATACAACATAAATCTAGATTAGTCATTTAACAAGCAAAGTATAAAATAGTGAACAAGATAACAAATACAAAACATGTTAGTATCAAACATTAAAGTCCATATTAAGTTTACACTATACTTATTCTTATACCATTAGTGTAACATTTTCACCTTGACATAATAAACATAGCTAAACATGATGAAAGAAAGAAAAATAAACAAACAAAATCAAAATATAAATAAGATAAAAGTTAACTAACTAAAGGAAAGGAATTGAAACGCATAAACTTGATATTAATTAAAGCAAAATTTAAGCATTATAAAAATACAAAGAGAGAAAGCAAGAACATGATCTTGATCTAGAAACCAAGATGCCTAAATGCATGGCAAATGCCTCCTTTTATAGGGCAAAATTAGAAACTATTGATTTGATAACTAATTGATGAGTGGGTGACCAACTCTTGACTTGATGACAATCTTATCTTCTCTTGTCTGCCCAAAACATCATTGATAACGTTAAAATTGGAACCACTTGAAAACATATACGTTGAAATTATCTCAGCTTTCTTGGGTAAAAAACTAAGGTCATTTGGACTTCTAGAACTCCAGATATGGGTCAAACACTAAACAGTGCTTGCGCTAGAGGATAGATTCGGACTTCTTTATTGTTGATATAATTTGGACTTGATTATAGCCTTTTTAAATGTTAGGTCCATATCAAAGTTATAGGTCTATGTCTTACCTTTCCATCCATATAAAGTAAACCTAAATCCAAGATCTATAACTCCAGATATAACCCAATTACCGAACAGTGTTCCGGTTTGGACTACACCAGCATCTCTTTTCTAAGTTTGGCCATCTCTTTATCCTTTCAATTTCATTTCTTAAATTCATCAATCAATCTTTTATTTATGTGATAGGCTTGCATTTAAAATGAACATTTACCACAAATTAAAGGTATCTTATATTATTCGATATGTTATTATAAAACATGCTTTAGTTAAGGAGTTATTGATACTTCAAGTGCAAAATGATGATAAAAAACCTTGATAAAAATACACTTTTAAGTGTTAATCACTTAGCCATCTTTAAAAAAAAAAACAAATAAGAGAATGATGAGGCATCTATAGTAGTAAAGCCTACTTGATGCGACTAGAAAATCTGTCCCTACTTATTAGACCAAAAAAATTTAACCCAATTTTTACTTGATGTAACAACCCCAAAATCTTACAACAATATATTTTGAAAATTCATGATATTTTTTTTTCAAAAATTTTGGCAAGGTTTCTTCTAATTTAACCTATCCCAAGTTATTGACAAAATCAATATCAGTCCCCAATTAACCACTTCCACAATTCAATGTTCTTATTATACTCTGATTAGTACTTAAAAATGTATTTTTATCAAGGTTTTATATCATCATTTTGCACTTGAAGTATCAACAACTTCTTAACTAGAGCATGTTTTATAATAACAAGTCTGATAATATAAGATAACTTTAATTTATAGTAAATGTTCTTTTTAAATGCAGGCATATCTCACAATTTAAAGAACTGATTGTTGCGATTAACTATTGGAAGTGAAAGGACAAGGAAAACGCTAAGCATTGAAAGAAGATGTTGATTCAATTCAAATTTGAACACTGTTCAGTCATTGATTCATATCTAGAGCAATAGATCTTGGATTTTAGTTTGGTTTATAACTAGAAAGATAAGAAATAGGCCTAAAATGTTCATGAATAAGGAAAGACCCCAATCTATTATTTTTAAATTCAAAGTTTGGCCACAAAAGAGAAGTCAAAATTTGTCATGCAATCCAGCTAATCATTGCTCAGAATTTTACTCGTAGTTGGAGTTTTAGAGGTAAAATGATGTGAAATTTGGTAAGTGGAAGGAAAGATAATTTCCAATAACTTTCATGAGAAAACCTGTTTAAATTATGATGTCAGCAATGACATTTCATCTAAATAAGAGCTTGAATGCTATCCACCACATCCATCAGAAATATTATTTAGTATTTTAGATATATCTCAAGCTGCAATGATCCAAAGGCTCTGAAATTAGGTGGGTGGAAGAAAAAGACAATTTCCAACAACTTTCTTGTAGAACAATTTACCAAATTCTAATTGCATCACTGTCATTCAATCGAACCAAAATGTTAGAGTGTTGTTGTCCACCAAGTCCACTAAATCAATAAATGACCACTATATTAATAATCAATTGTCAAATGAATTGTTCTCAATTTTAGCCTATAAAAGGAGGCATTTAACATTCATTTAGGCATGTTAGTTTTCATTCAAGATCACGTGCTTGCTCTCTCTCGTCATAGTTTTGTAATGCTTAAGTTTTGCTTTCATTAATCTCTTGTTCATACCTTTCATTTCCTCTACTATACTTAGTTAACTTATATCAAGTTTATGTTCTTATATTTTTTATTTATATTTTTCTTCTTTATAATTTTTAGTTAAGTTTATCATGTCAAGGTGAAAAGGTTTCACTAATAGTGTTTGGATAAGTGTAATATAAACTCAATATGGACTTCAATGCTTATATCCTAAATAACTTGTTATTAACATATCTTATTATTTTTTTTCTTATTAATTCTTAATATCATGCTTGTTAAATGGTTAATCTAGATTTGTATTGTATAACACTTAGTACATCAAATACTTGATCATTCATAGTCTTTGACTGACATCGTTGTTATGAGAGGAACTTGATTTGTTGTCAACATAAGTTAGCATCATGAATACTTGATAAAATTTATAAATATGATATTATGTAAATAAGATAATTAATATGATCATGTAGATAATTTATTAAAAGTTTATACTTTGCTTATCTTTAATACTATTAGTGGATCCTCTGACTTTGATTATTTTTTTTTATCATTGTATAATCTTCACATTAATCTTACATCTCAAAGTCCTCTTTAACTCATCACCATCATCATCATCATTGTTGTTGTTGTTGTTGTTGTTGTTGTTTATGTAGTTCATCTCCTTGTGCTTTGACTCCGGTCTTGCCGGATTATTTATTACTTTTACACTCCTACACTTAAGATAAGACATCAACTCTTTAATCATGTCAAGTTTTTTGCATCGTTTCCAGGGAGGTAAATTCTTATATAAATTATAATATTTATTTTATTTTTATTTTTTACTTTTCTTGTATCTAACTTTTTTTTCTTTTATTTTGTTTCCTTTTTCTTTTGTTTCCTTCTTTCTTTTATTCTCTTCTTACACGTGCATGAATATTTGGTCATGCACATTAAGTAGTAGACTTTGTAGGGTATCCTCATCATTTTAAGAAAAAATAGCTGAAGAAGATAATTAGTCGCTCCATAATAAGAATAATGAGAATAACTGAGTTAGAACATTTAGAGACTACATGAATCCTATAAGAAAAAGTGACCCTCATGTATAGTTTTCCCTCATGATGTATCTCACTTTAATTTTAAGCTAGAAATTATTCAACCTTTATATTTTTTTCATGGTTTAGATCTAGAAAATCCATAATTACATTTGAGAGAATTTGAAGAAGTCTGTAACACCTATAATGACTTATATTGTAGCATGAATGTCATTAGATTAAAGCTTTTTCCTTTTTTATTAAAAGATAAAGCTAAAACATGGTTAAAAATCTTATGTCAGGATCCATTCGTGCTTGGGATGAAATGCAATAACAATTTGTAAAGAAGTTTTTTCCATCTCATAGAACAAACTCTTTCAAAAGACAAATCACCACTTTCACTCAAAAACTAGAAGACACATTTTAACAATGTTAGGATAGATATTGAGACTTGCTTAATACTTGCCCTCATCATAGTTTTGAAGTATAGAGATTGATTTCATATTTTTATGAAAGGTTAACACCTAAAGATAGACAAATGATGGAATTGGTATGCAATGGAACTTTTGAAAATAAAAACCCTGATGAAGCAATAGAGTACATAGACTTGCAAGATGAAAATGCTCAAAATTAGGACATTACAGGTACTTATGAGGCACTAGGTAAAACTCAACCTCATATATCTAGTGGAGATATGTACAACCTTAGGGAAGATCATGATCTCCAAACCAAGTTTGCATCTTTAGCTAGAAAAGTTGAGGCACTAGAATTAAAAAAGAGTGGTCAATTAAAATTTGTTCACGATATTCTGTGTCAAATCTGTGAAATAAATGAACATACAACCAATGACTATCTAACTTTACCTTATTTCAAGAAATGCCTCCATGAATAAGCTCGTATTTTAAACAGTTTTCAAATGCCCAATCATAACTCATACTTGCAAACATACAACCCTGATTGGAGAAATCACCTAAATTTCAGTTGGAAGAGTGGTAATAATAATGTATAAACTTCACAGCTACCGTTTCAAGCATACCATAATTTCCAAAAAATTTATGAATATGCACCTCCTTATGCTCCACCTCTTAGAAGAAATCTTGAGGAAACATTGTATGTATTCATTGAAAAGTAGGAGACAATCAACACTTAAAATGCTCAAACTATGGCAGATCTAAAATATGCTCTTGCAAAATTCACATATACTCTCAGCTTTTAAGAGAAAGGTAAATTTCCATCTCAATCACAGCAAAATCCCAAGGGGTAATACAATGCAAATGCAAATAGTTCCGAAAGTTATCACATGAATCAAGTCAAATCAGTCATCACTCTTCATAATGGTAAGGTTATTTAAAAACCCACTTTGAACCTTGTGAAAAAGATGATGAGTTAATCTCCAAGGGTAAAGAAGGAGTTGAAGCTGAACATTACAAAGAAAAGACTAATTTCCCGTTAACCGTTTTATTTCCTTATGTCATGACCAATTAAAAAAAGTCAATCACAACTTTGAAATCTTTAAAACTTTCAAACAGGTAAGGATCAATATACATTTATTGGATGCTATTAAAAAGGTACCTTCTTATGCTAAATTTTTAAAAGATCTATACATTGTGAAGAGAAAACTAAATATAAAAAAGAAAACCTTTTTAGTTGAACAAGTAAGTGTCATTCTTCAGAACAATAATGCTTTGAAATATAATGACCCTAGTTATCCTACAATTTCTTGCTTTATTGGAGAACATAAAATTGAAAGAGCTTTACTTGATCTTGGAGCTAATATGAATTTACTTTCATATTCAGCCTTTTAAAGTCTCAATTTAGGTGAGTTAAAACCAATTTTTGTAACTCTTTTACTTGTTGATAGATCTATAAAAGTACCTAGAGGAATAATTGAAAATGTATTAGTACAAGTTGATAAATTCATTTATCCTGTGGATTTTATTCTCTTAGATACACAAGCTGTTGGAAACATGTAATTTAATTCATATTATTTTAAGACGTCCATTTCTTACAACTTCTAATGCATTGATTAATTGTAGGAATAGACTGATGAAGTTATTATTTGAAAACATAAAATTAGAGATGAATATTATCAACATTTATAAGCAACCTAGAGATAATAATGATTTACAGGAAGTGAACTTTATTAAAAAATTAGTTCATGATCAATTTGAAACTATTTCTAGTGAAATTGAGTTTAATAAATCTAAAAATTTACAAATGATTTATTTTTAGGAAGAATCAAAGGTAAGTAATTGGAGACCACAAATTAAAGAATTACCACCACAATCAATTGCATTTATACCTTCAAGTCTTCAACTACCAAACCTAATTTGAAGTCGTTACCTTTTAATCTTAAATACTCATTTTTAGGAGAAAATAAAACTTTTTTGGTAAAAATTTCTTCCAAACATAATGCACATCAACAAGGTAAGTTATTACAAATTCTAAAAATGCACAAAAATGCATTATAATGGATAATATAAGATAACTTTAATTTATAGTAAATGCTCATTTTAAATATATACATATCTCATAATTCAAATGATTGATTGTTGTGATTAACTATTA